>NC_083573.1:20205332-20235332 GCF_027579695.1 Neoarius graeffei
TGTGTGTGTGTGTGGTTGTGTGTGTGGTTGTGTGTGTGGTTGTGTGTGTGGTTGTGTGTGTGTGGTTGTGTGTGTGTGTGGTTGTGTGTGTGGTTGTGTGTGTGTGTGGTTTTGTGTGTGTGGTTGTGTGTGTGTGTGGTTGTGTGTGTGTGTGGTTGTGTGTGTGTGTGGTTGTGTGTGTGTGTGGTTGTGTGTGTGTGTGGTTGTGTGTGTGTGTGGTTGTGTGTGTGTGTGGTTGTGTGGTTGTGTGGTTGTGTGTGTGTGTGGTTGTGTGTGGTTGTGTGTGTGTGGTTGTGTGTGGGGTTGTGTGTGGGGTTGTGTGTGTGGGGTTGTGTGTGTGTGTGGTTGTGTGTGTGTGTGGTTGTGTGTGTGTGTGGTTGTGTGTGTGTGGTTGTGTGTGTGGTTGTGTGTGTGGTTGTGTGTGTGGTTGTGTGTGTGTGGTTGTGTGTGTGTGTGGTTGTGTGTGTGGTTGTGTGTGTGTGTGGTTTTGTGTGTGTGGTTGTGTGTGTGTGTGGTTGTGTGTGTGGGGGGGGTTGTGTGTGTGTGTGGTTGTGTGTGTGTGTGGTTGTGTGTGTGTGTGGTTGTGTGTGTGTGTGGTTGTGTGTGTGTGTGGTTGTGTGTGGTTGTGTGTGTGTGGTTGTGTGTGTGTGGTTGTGTGTGTGTGGTTGTGTGTGTGTGGTTGTGTGTGTGTGGTTGTGTGTGTGGTTGTGTGTGTGTGTGGTTGTGTGTGTGTGTGGTTGTGTGTGTGTGTGGTTGTGTGGTTGTGTGGTTGTGTGTGTGTGTGGTTGTGTGTAGTTGTGTGTGTGTGTAGTTGTGTGTGGGTGTGTGTGTGGGTGTGTGTGTGGGTGTGTGTGTGTGGTTGTGTGTGTGTGTGTAGTTGTGTGTGTGTGTGGTTGTGTGTGTGTGGTTGTGTGTGTAGGTGTGTGTGTGTAGGTGTGTGTGTGTAGGTGTGTGTGGTTGTGTGTGTGTGGTTGTGTGTGTGTGGTTGTGTGTGTGTGTGTGTGTGGGTGTGTGTGTGGTTGTGTGTGTGGTTGTGTGTGTGTGTGTGGTTGTGTGTGTGTGTAGTTGTGTGTGTAGTTGTGTGTGTAGGTGTGTGTGTGTAGGTGTGTGTGTGTGGTTGTGTGTGTGTGGTTGTGTGTGTGTGTGGTTGTGTGTGTGTGTGGTTGTGTGTGTGTGTGTGGTTGTGTGTGTGTGTGTAGTTGTGTGTGTGTGTGTAGTTGTGTGTGTGTGTGTAGTTGTGTGTGTGTGTGTAGTTGTGTGTGTGTGTGTGTAGTTGTGTGTGTGTGTGGTTGTGTGTGTGTGTGGTTGTGTGTGTGGTTGTGTGTGTGGGGTTGTGTGTGTGGGGTTGTGTGTGTGTGGTTGTGTGTGTGTGGTTGTGTGTGTGTGGTTGTGTGTGTGTGGTTGTGTGTGTGTGTGGTTGTGTGTGTGTGTGTGTGTGTGGTTGTGTGTGTGTTTGCTTGTGTGTGTGGTTGTGTGTGTGTGGTTGTGTGTGTGTGGTTGTGTGTGTGTGTGGTTGTGTGTGTGTGTGGTTGTGTGTGTGTGTGGTTGTGTGTGTGTGGTTGTGTGTGTGTGGTTGTGTGTGTGTGTGTGTGTGGTTGTGTGTGTGTGTGTGTGTGTGTGTGTGGTTGTGTGTGTGTGTGTGTGTGTGTGTGTGTGTGGTTGTGTATGTGTGTGTGTGGTTGTGTGTGTGTGGTTGTGTGTGTGGTTGTGTGTGTGTGTGGTTGTGTGGTTGTGTGGGTGTGTGTGTGTGTGGTTGTGTGTGTGTGGTTGTGTGTGTGTGGTTGTGTGTGTGTGTGGTTGTGTGTGTGTGGTTGTGTGTGTGTGGGTGTGTGTGTGTGTGGTTGTGTGTGGTTGTGTGGTTGTGTGTGTGTGGTTGTGTGGGTGTGTGTGTGTGGTTGTGTGTGTGTGGTTGTGTGTGTGTGGTTGTGTGTGTGTGTGGTTGTGTGTGTGTGGTTGTGTGTGTGTGGTTGTGTGTGTGTGTGGTTGTGTGTGTGTGTGTGTGTGGGTGTTTGGTTGTGTGGTTGTGTGTGTGGTTGTGTGTGTGTGTGTGTGTGGTTGTGTGTGTGTGTGTGTGGTTGTGTGTGTGTGTGTGTGTGTGGTTGTGTGTGTGTGTGTGTGTGTGTGTGTGTGGTTGTGTGTGTGTGTGTGTGTGTGTGGTTGTGTGGTTGTGTGTGTGGTTGTGTGGTTGTGTGTGGGGTTGTGTGTGTGGGGTTGTGTGTGTGTGGTTGTGTGTGTGTGGTTGTGTGTGTGTGGTTGTGTGTGTGTGGTTGTGTGTGTGTGTGGTTGTGTGTGTGTGGTTGTGTGTGTGTTTGCTTGTGTGTGTGGTTGTGTGTGTGTGGTTGTGTGTGTGTGGTTGTGTGTGTGTGGTTGTGTGTGTGGTTGTGTGTGTGTGTGTGTGTGTGGTTGTGTGTGTGTGTGTGTGTGTGGTTGTGTGTGTGTGTGTGGTTGTGTGTGGTTGTGTGTGTGGTTGTGTGTGTGTGTGTGTGGTTGTGTGTGTGTGTGTGTGTGTGTGTGTGTGTGGTTGTGTGTGTGTGTGTGTGTGTGGTTGTGTGGTTGTGTGTGGGGTTGTGTGGTTGTGTGTGTGTGGTTGTGTGTGGGGTTGTGTGTGTGGGGTTGTGTGTGTGGGGTTGTGTGTGTGGGGTTGTGTGTGTGTGGTTGTGTGTGTGTGGTTGTGTGTGTGTATGTGTGTGTGTGGTTGTGTGTGGGTGTTTGGTTGTGTGGTTGTGTGTGGGGTTGTGTGTGTGTGTGGTTGTGTGTGGGGTTGTGTGTGTGTGTGGTTGTGTGGTTGTGTGTGTGTGTGTGGTTGTGTGTGTGTGGTTGTGTGTGTGGTTGTGTGTGTGTGTGTGTGTGTGTGTGTGTGTGGTTGTGTGTGTGTGTGTGTGGTTGTGTGGGTGTGTGTGGTTGTGTGGGTGTGTGTGGTTGTGTGTGTGTGTGTGGTTGTGTGTGTGTGTGTGGTTGTGTGTGTGTGTGTGGTTGTGTGTGTGTGGGTGGTTGTGTGTGTGTGGGTGTTTGGTTGTGTGTGGGTGTTTGGTTGTGTGTGTGTGGTTGTGTGGTTGTGTGTGTGTGTGGTTGTGTGTGTGTGGTTGTGTGTGTGTGGTTGTGTGTGTGTGTGTGTGTGGTTGTGTGTGTGTGTGTGTGTGTGTGTGTGGTTGTGTGTGTGTGTGTGTGTGTGTGTGTGTGTGGTTGTGTATGTGTGTGTGTGGTTGTGTGTGTGTGGTTGTGTGTGTGGTTGTGTGTGTGTGTGGTTGTGTGGTTGTGTGGGTGTGTGTGTGTGTGGTTGTGTGTGTGTGGTTGTGTGTGTGTGGTTGTGTGTGTGTGGTTGTGTGTGTGTGTGGTTGTGTGTGTGTGGTTGTGTGTGTGTGGGTGTGTGTGTGTGTGGTTGTGTGTGGTTGTGTGGTTGTGTGTGTGTGGTTGTGTGGGTGTGTGTGTGTGGTTGTGTGTGTGTGGTTGTGTGTGTGTGGTTGTGTGTGTGTGTGGTTGTGTGTGTGTGGTTGTGTGTGTGTGGGTGTGTGTGTGTGTGGTTGTGTGTGTGTGTGTGTGTGGGTGTTTGGTTGTGTGGTTGTGTGTGTGGTTGTGTGTGTGTGTGTGTGTGGTTGTGTGTGTGTGTGTGTGGTTGTGTGTGTGTGTGTGTGTGTGGTTGTGTGTGTGTGTGTGTGTGTGTGTGTGTGGTTGTGTGTGTGTGTGTGTGTGTGGTTGTGTGGTTGTGTGTGTGGTTGTGTGGTTGTGTGTGGGGTTGTGTGTGTGGGGTTGTGTGTGTGGGGTTGTGTGTGTGTGGTTGTGTGTGTGTGGTTGTGTGTGTGTGGTTGTGTGTGTGTGGTTGTGTGTGTGTGTGGTTGTGTGTGTGTGGTTGTGTGTGTGTTTGCTTGTGTGTGTGGTTGTGTGTGTGTGGTTGTGTGTGTGTGGTTGTGTGTGTGTGGTTGTGTGTGTGGTTGTGTGTGTGTGTGTGTGTGTGGTTGTGTGTGTGTGTGTGTGGTTGTGTGTGTGTGTGTGTGTGTGGTTGTGTGTGTGTGTGTGGTTGTGTGTGGTTGTGTGTGTGGTTGTGTGTGTGTGTGTGTGGTTGTGTGTGTGTGTGTGTGTGTGTGTGTGTGTGGTTGTGTGTGTGTGTGTGTGTGTGGTTGTGTGGTTGTGTGTGGGGTTGTGTGGTTGTGTGTGTGTGGTTGTGTGTGGGGTTGTGTGTGTGGGGTTGTGTGTGTGGGGTTGTGTGTGTGGGGTTGTGTGTGTGTGGTTGTGTGTGTGTGGTTGTGTGTGTGTATGTGTGTGTGTGGTTGTGTGTGGGTGTTTGGTTGTGTGGTTGTGTGTGGGGTTGTGTGTGTGTGTGGTTGTGTGTGGGGTTGTGTGTGTGTGTGGTTGTGTGGTTGTGTGTGTGTGTGTGGTTGTGTGTGTGTGGTTGTGTGTGTGGTTGTGTGTGTGTGTGTGTGTGTGTGTGTGTGTGGTTGTGTGTGTGTGTGTGTGGTTGTGTGGGTGTGTGTGGTTGTGTGGGTGTGTGTGGTTGTGTGTGTGTGTGTGGTTGTGTGTGTGTGTGTGGTTGTGTGTGTGTGTGTGGTTGTGTGTGTGTGGGTGGTTGTGTGTGTGTGGGTGTTTGGTTGTGTGTGGGTGTTTGGTTGTGTGTGTGTGGTTGTGTGGTTGTGTGTGTGTGGTTGTGTGTGTGTGGTTGTGTGTGTGTGTGTGTGTGTGTGGTTGTGGTTGTGTGTGTGGTTGTGTGTGTGTGTGTAGTTGTGTGTGTGTGTGTGTGTAGTTGTGTGTGTGTGTGGTTGTGTGTGTGTGTGTGTGGGTGTGTGTGTGTGTGTGGTTGTGTGTGTGGTTGTGGTTGTGTGTGTGGTTGTGGTTGTGTGTGTGGTTGTGTGTGTGTGTGTGTGGTTGTGTGTGTGGTTGTGGTTGTGTGTGTGGTTGTGTGTGTGGTTGTGTGGTTGTGTGTGTAGTTGTGTGTGTGTGTGGTTGTGTGTGTGGTTGTGTGGTTGTGTGTGGTTGTGTGTGGTTGTGTGTGTGTGGTTGTGTGTGTGTGTGTGTGGTTGTGTGGGTGTGTGTGGTTGTGTGGGTGTGTGTGGTTGTGTGTGTGTGTGTGGTTGTGTGTGTGTGTGTGTGTGTGTGTGTGTGTGTGTGTGGTTGTGTGTGTGTGTGTGTGGTTGTGTGGGTGTGTGTGGTTGTGTGGGTGTGTGTGTGTGTGTGTGGTTGTGTGTGTGTGTGTGGTTGTGTGTGTGTGTGTGGTTGTGTGTGTGTGGGTGGTTGTGTGTGTGTGGGTGTTTGGTTGTGTGTGGGTGTTTGGTTGTGTGTGGGTGTTTGGTTGTGTGGTTGTGTGTGTGGTTGTGTGTGTGTGGTTGTGTGTGTGTGGTTGTGTGTGTGTGGTTGTGTGTGTGTGTGTGTGTGGTTGTGGTTGTGGTTGTGTGTGTGTGTGTAGTTGTGTGTGTGTGTGTGTGTAGTTGTGTGTGTGTGTGTGTGTGTGTGTGTGTGTGGTTGTGTGTGTGTGTGTGTGGTTGTGTGTGTGTGTGTGTGGTTGTGTGTGTGGTTGTGGTTGTGTGTGTGGTTGTGGTTGTGTGTGTGGTTGTGTGTGTGTGTGTGTGTGTGTGGTTGTGTGTGTGGTTGTGGTTGTGTGTGTGGTTGTGTGTGTGGTTGTGTGGTTGTGTGTGTAGTTGTGTGTGTGTGTGGTTGTGTGTGTGGTTGTGTGGTTGTGTGTGGTTGTGTGTGGTTGTGGTTGTGTGTGTGTGGTTGTGTGTGTGGTTGTGTGTGTGTGTGTGTAGTTTTGTGTGTAGTTGTGTGTGTGTGTGTGTGGTTGTGTGTGTGTGTGGTTGTGTGTGTGGTTGTGTGTGTAGTTGTGTGTGTGTGTGTGTGTGTAGTTGTGTGTGTGTGTGGTTGTGTGGTTGTGTGTGGTTGTGGTTGTGTGTGTGTGGTTGTGTGTGTGTGGTTGTGTGTGTGTGGTTGTGTGTGTGGTTGTGTGTGTGTGTGTGTAGTTTTGTGTGTAGTTGTGTGTGTGTGTGTGTGTGTGTGGTTGTGTGTGTGTGTGGTTGTGTGTGTAGTTGTGTGTGTGTAGTTGTGTGTGTGTAGTTGTGTGTGTGTAGTTGTGTGTGTGTGGTTGTGTGTGTGTGTGTGGTTGTGTGTGTGTGTGGTTGTGTGTGTGTGGGGTTGTGTGGTTGTGTGTGTGGTTGTGTGTGGGTGGTTGTGTGGTTGTGGTTGTGTGTGGTTGTGTGTGTGTGGTTGTGTGTGGTGTGTGTGTGTGTAGTTGTGTGTGTGTAGTTGTGTGTGTGTGTGTAGTTGTGTGTGTGTAGTCGTGTGTGTGTGTGTGTAGTCGTGTGTGTGTGTGTAGTCGTGTGTGTGTGTGTAGTCGTGTGTGTGTGTGTGTAGTGTTGTGTGTGTGTGTGTAGTTGTGTGTATGTGTGTGTGTGTGTGTGTTCAGTTGTGTGTGTGTGTGTTCAGTTGTGTGTGTGTGTGTGTAGTGTTGTGTGTGTGTAGTTGTGTGTCTGTGTGTGTGTGTGTTCAGTGGTGTGTGTGTGTGTGTGTAGTTGTGTGTAGTGGTGTGTGTGTGTGTTCAGTGGTGTGTGTGTGTGTGTGTGTGTGTGTGTGTTCGTTCAGTGGTGTGTGTGTGTAGTGTTGTGTGTGTGTGTGTGTGTGTGTGTTCTCAGTGGGGTGTGTGTGTGTGTGTTCGTGTGTGTGTGTTCAGTGGTGTGTGTGTTCAGTGGTGTGTGTGTGTGTGTGTGTAGTGGTGTGTGTGTGTGTGTGTGTTCAGTGGTGTGTGTGTTCAGTGGTGTGTGTGTGTGTGTGTGTAGTGGTGTGTGTGTGTGTGTAGTGGTGTGTGTGTGTGTGTGTGTGTTCAGTGGTGTGTGTGTGTGTTCAGTGGTGTGTGTGTGTGTTCAGTGGTGTGGTTGTGTGTGTGTGTGTGGTGGAGTGTGTGATTTGTTGTGTGTGTGGGTATGTGTGTGTGGTTGTGTGTGTGTGGTTGTGTGTGTGTGTGGCTGGTTGGGTGTGTGGTTTTGTGTGTGTGTGTGTGTTCAGTGTTTTGTGTGCGTGTGTGTGTGTTCTGCCTGCGCCTTGCTCCCTGTCTGACGTTGCGTGCATTGCCCCTGTCTTGCACCTGCGGTGGTTCCCATGGCAGCCGGGGGGGGAGTGAAAAAGTTCTTTTTTTTTTTTTGCCGTTCTGCCACATCTTTCTGTGATTTGCCCCTCTTTCCCACGGTTGTATGTTGTGGGTGTGGCATTAGGTGGCAAAAGTGCTTTTTAGGGATTCATCAGATCATTCAACTGAGAGATAACTGAGAGCTGGTTCGGACCGAGCTGAGAAATATATTCGCTATGCAGAGAATAACGGCGTTTTTTAAAAGCGATGATGGTGGAAACAAGAATAAAAGAACAGACGAGGAAGATAGTGTAGTGAAGAAAGCTAGAACGACGGGAGAAGGTGCGGGAAAATTATATAATGAGATGGAAAGCACACACCCCAGTGCAAACATTTAGATGGGAACATACAACATAGCAGAAAAACAAATAATATACAGTATATACAAATGGTGCATGTTACAACACAGCAGAAAAACAAAGAAAAAAAAAATATATATATATATATATATATATATATACACACACACACACACACACCTGGGCGTGTTGAGTTGCAGATGTTAATTGCACATTAGTTATAGAAACTCAGTTCAGCTACAAAACTCAGGATATTGCACTGTATTTGGTATTGCATTGTATTGGGTATGGATGTAAAAGTGTAGAAATATAAATTATACTAAAGCTATAAAAACTAAAAGGTTGCACTGTAATAAGTATTGCACTGTATCAGGTAAGTGTGAGAATATTGTCCTTTTAGGTCCTTGTTGGTGCATTGTTGCACCTGCCAGAAGTGGCATCAGTCAGTGCATGATTAGCCTTTTTCACATTACGCCACTTGCAGAAGAACCTCACATCCGTTTTCAGCCTTTTGAATGGAAGAAGAGGCAGCATGCTAATCTGCTGGCTAACAAGTAGCAACCATAGAAAGTCAGTAAACTTCCTTTCCAAAACAAGGCAGAAAGGTGACTGGAATGGTCGCTAACAATACGTAATAATAAACAACAATGCACAATATTATTATCAATCTTATCTGTGAATGACACAGTTTTGTTAAAATATGTTGCCGCCGTATACCTCTTCTTCCATTCAAAAGGCTGAAAACGGATATGAGTTCCCCTGCAAGTGACGTAATGTGAAAAAGCCTAATTGTTCAAGGTGGTTATGGCCTGTGGGGAAAAAACTGTTTTTGAGTCTGTTGGTCCTTGCTTTGATGCACCTGTAACGCCTGCCTGAGGGCAGCAAGTCAAAGAACTCAGAGCCAGGGTGGGAGCTGTCCTTGATGATGATGTTAGCTCTGCTGAGCTCTGCTCTCTGTTTAGCTACTGTTTGTTCATTCATTCAATTGTTCGTTATTCATTTGTTTGTTCATTCATTCTCAATTGAATTTTGCATTTTATGTGTTGGTGTGTCTAAGGTTTGCGCTGCAATAAACCTTTAAAATGAAAACCTACTTGTGCTTGTGCCCCCATTTTTTTTCCGTGTGCTCCTAAAATTTTTAACTTAGGAGCACATGTGCTCCTGAAAAAAAAGTTAGTGTAGAGCCCTGAACACAATCAATCTGTTCCATAATAAACAATATCAGATTTATTTAAAGCGCAGATTACAACAATAAAACAAACCAATCTGTGGCTTTACATCTTTAACATGTCTAACTTTTCACGTTTCATGAAACATGATTATGAAACACTTGGACTGCACTTCTTAAACACCTGTCTGAAGTTAACAGGACAGTCTATAAATAACATACAGATTTAAAAAAAAAAAAGCTTACTGATCTCCAGTCAGTAACATTACACATACTAAAGTGCCGGAAAAGTAAGGAGAACAAATATCTGCTTTAACCAATTGGACATTTTTTTTAGGTAAATCAAACTTCCAATGAACACAAAATAAACTAGTGTATGTTCTGTGTATTAAATCTTAATAAGGAAAAAAGAATTTTGAACACCAATGGAAATATTATATTCACTCAGTAACAGAAGCACACAACATACTAAAGTGCAAAATGGGTATGGCACGGTCAGCCAGAAAGATTCTTCTGTATAGTTCAGGAGCTCACAGATTTTTTGCAAGGAAAACCAGCATGTCAACTTTTGCTGGTTTTAAAGACGAGTGAGTGCAAGTCACTATATTCCCTCCTGCACTGAAAAGACGCTCTGAAGGAGCACTTGTGGCAAGGACACAGAGATACTTGCGGGCCATATTGCACAGTCGTGGAAAGTTGATCTTGTGCACCTTCCACCAGGCCAAGGGGTCATGAGGTAACTGTTTAACTCTGCCTCAACAACATCAAGTTGCATGGGAGAAGCAGAAGAGGCCACAGCAGTCTTGAAGAAGCTGCCAAGAGACTTCTTCACCTTTTCGCCAGAGGGCTGTGCACTTTGATGCCTCGGAGCGGTTTCAGTACGAGACCTCTTCTCCTACCAGATGAAACAAAACAGCAATTAGTACTGAAGTTAGATCATAAATATAAAGTATGTTTGTGATATCATAGATACATAATTATTACTAACCTGGTTATATGCACGCCTTGCTGATTCTAGCATTTCGGTCTTGAGTCAGGTCTTAATGGTAGGAATTTTGTCTGCGGTGATGTACTGGGTTTTGAACCTGGGGTCCAGGAAGGATGCAACATCTAAAAGCTCCTGGATACTGGGGTCATTGTACTTATCATTGAGGTATGCCAAGACCTTGGTTTTGATTGACCTAGCCAGGTCAGTGTCCACTTGGTCTTCAGCCAGGACTGATGTGGCCAGAAGGTGAAGAACTGGTTTGAGGTAGGAGATGCTCACATACTCCTCCTCTCCAGAGAGAGCATTTGTAAAGTCCAGGAGAGGATGCAGTGCCTTGTGAACAGACTCCAACACCTCAATATCCTGCCAGGTTGGGATGAGGGGGCGTGCATATCGGTCACCTGACAATACCTGGGAAATGGCTTTGAGCTGCTCTAGCACCCTGGCAATCATCATTTCTTTGGATCCCCATCTTGTTGGGCATTCAGTGATGAGGCTGTGCTCAGGAAGTTTGAACTCCCTCTGTGCTTCAGTCATTGCTGCCTCCTTCTTCCAACTGTGGGAGAAGTGCCCCACCACCTTCTTGCACAGCCCTATTGCTCTTGACACGCTGTCATCTTTGAGTGCGTGTCTTGTAATACAAAATAATGAACAGTGTAATTTATACAATTTGAGGTGTGATCCAAGGTTATCAACTTTGGAATAAATACACACATTCACATTCTCTCCCTCCACCTCTTGCATTTTCTCTCTCGCACACAAACTCACACATACACAGTCTCTCTCTGCTCACTCACACATGCCGACATGTACGTCATGATAGTAATTTACGTACCGATGGCAAGATGTAATCAGTGCCCAAAACACTGCAGTCTGGTCCATTCATTTAGCCATGCGGCCATCACCATATTCGATGCGTTGTCTGTCGTTATGCAGATGTGGTTTTCTTCCTGTAGATCCCAGCTGGCAAGCCCCTCTCTTAGGCCGGCTGCAATGTTTTCCCCTGTGTGGTCATCCGGGAAGTAGGATGCTTGAAGGCAGCGAGCTTTGAGATTTAAGTCTTTGTCAATGTAATGCACCGTTAGACTCTGGTATGGCTCCGTTGTACGGCTTGACCACAGATCAGTTGTTGTTGCAAAAAACTCCGCCGTTTTCAGCTCAGCTGCAATTCTGTCTGCATTTTTTGTATAGCTCAGGTATGGCAACCTGGCTAAAATGTGTGCGTGAGGGCATTCTGTACCGCTTATCCATTGTGCTTACCAAAGCCGTAAACCCAGGCTTGGTCACTATACTAATTGGCATCATGTCTTTCGCTATGAACTCTGTTATTGCCGGAGTTATTTCCGCGTGCCTTTTCGAATTATGTTCATAAGGAGTAATACTTTTTCAAAAAGTTCGTTCAGTGATTCCTGTCGGCTGGTACTTTGCTTACTTGAAGTTGAAGCACTGGTCGCTGGCATTCCAGCCATACAACTATCATACGTGGCTTTGTGGGGTTTTTTTTGTGTGTTGAAAAAGGTTCGTTGTGTTACTTCGTGTGGTAGCAACAGTAGCAAGGCAGGTTCTGCACAAAACCTGACATTGCGCAGCATCATCTTTTTTTTTTATATCCAAAATATTTCCATATAACTGACATGCTGCCCCTCTTTGGTACCAAACTTTCAGCTGTGTCAGCTTTTGTCGAGCCTGAGGCCATAGTGCAACAGGTTAGGGCGCAGCGTTGACTTCTCTCCCTGCCTGCTCGGCTCACTCGCAAGTCACGTGACCAGATCATGGGACCAGTCAAATCGCAGCCTTTGCAGTTAGAAAATAGAGTTTTATCATATCGCAATGATATCGCAAATGCAATTAATCGTTCAGCCCAAGTTTTCACCATGCTGAGCTTAAGTCTCCATGTTTTGAGGTAGGCTACAAGTGGCACCATGTCTGCTGTAAGGACATCCTCTACCTTTGACCAGCTTCTGTCAGAGTATAGGACTGCAAGGTCATCTGTGTATCAATCACAGACTGTCCATTGCTGGTCTTTAAAACAAAGCTGCGGTTGGACAGGATGGTGGTGATGACCTGAACTAGGTGTCAATCAGGGATGGTCCGCAAAAGCTTCAGGGTGAGACCCTGGTGCCACACACTGTTGTAGGCCGCAGTGAGCTCCACTAGGATGTCACATGCCTTGTGACCTTTTTCAAAGCTGACCTTGAGGTCATCCGTTAACTTGACGATTTGATGGACAGTGCTTTGTCCATGGTGGAAACCTGCTTGCTCATTGGGTAATTGGGGGTCAATGATTGGTTCCAACTGGGCAAGGAAGAGTCTTTTGAGGAGCTTAAAAGGAACACACAGGAGCGAGATAGGGTGGTAGCTCTTCAGGTCAGCCATTGGTTTGGGCAGGGTGGTGATGATTGTCTTTTGCCAGAGCTTTGGGTATTAATAAATTTAAGAGGCAGTTGGAGTAAAACTCCTTGAGCCAGTCAAGGCATCATGGCCCACAATGGATCAAGAATTCTGGAGGGATGTTGTCAAGTCTTTGGGATTTTCCACTCATAAGTTGCTGGATAGCAGAAGAAAGTTCTTCAGCTGAGAATAATGCTGAGAGGAGGCCATCAGCACGAGGAGCTTGCCACAGTGCAGAGGTTTCTTGCTTGACAGAATGGATGTGATCTTTGCTTCCTTGAATCTGCCATTTGCCAAGAGTTGCTCAGTGATTGAGTTGACTGTAACAGGGCAGTGTGTTAATTTGGAGCTTCTACCAGTGAGCCAGTTAAATTTTTCAATGCCAGCCTACTGGAGTGAGTGAAGTCAATCCCTTGTACAGGTAGTCGTCGACTTACGACTGCGTTTGGTTATGACTGACCGGTCGTAAACCGATCTGGTAGTAAGTCAGCCTATGTTAAATGAACGTAAGTATATTGTGATGTGTAATGATTATATTGTAATCATCTTAGTCTTATTTTATCAACATTTTCTTATTTCATTACCTTGGCTCATTATTTGGTTTAAGTCCAACACTGCATACTCGGGGGTGAAAGTAACTTTTATTTCTTGCCGGTATATTATTTTGAGCCATAGTGCGTGCACACAGCGCGCTGAAAAATACACCTAATTATTTATTATTGTCTACTTATCAAGCATTCACTAGGACTTCTTATCACTCAGTAGTATTAGTACTTTTTTATCACACTATCACTCTTTCATCCACCTGTATCAGTTTTTGATTATAAATAAATTGCAAACATCATTTCAACAACACAATCGTTTTAATTACTTTTTTTTTTTTAACTGAACAATTGAAAACTAACTTTTCATTTTGGACATTGGACACAGAACAGTGTAACAACAGAAAAGTGAAAGTTACTTTGATTACCAGCTGTGCACGTTATAGTACAAGATCTGGTTAAGCCGTACGCGCGGTGTAGCTCGCTTGTTGTTTGTCCAGCGAAACACTGCACACGTAATAGAAGAGGCTGGATGCAGTGTTGCCAGATTGGGCGGTTTTAAGTGCATTTTGGCGGGTTTTGAACATATTTTGGGCTGGAAACCGTCAGCAGTATCTGGCAACATTGGCTGGATGCTGGGCGCTGCCGGGAGCTGGGGTGGAAACTGTCGTATGCTCAGCTAGCTCAGCTGGGAAACACTTGCCAGTTATAACCAGACGGTCGTAAAGTCGATCGGTCATCAGTTGCATAGGTCGTAAGTCGACGACTACCTGTACAGTTTTCTCCCATTGCTGTCTGTGTTTCTTGTTGAGGCAGTCCGTTAGGTCGATAGCCTTGTTAGCTATCTCTATGCCTCCAGGGTCAGCACACAGGAATTCATTGTAGTGTGAATCACATTTCTTGTCCCAGGTGGGAATGTACTGCTGACGGAAGCCACATGGGATGGTACTCTTCACTACTTTAAGTTGGCAAAGGGCTGAATATGCATGTTCCAAGTCAACAGAATTTGGGGAGGGAAGGCTGTCTAGTTCGGAGTCCACAAGGCTTTTGAACTGAGCCCAGTCAGCCTTACAGAAGTTCAGTCTCTTCACTGGTTTGTTTGGAACTGATGCAATAGGGTTTTCAGAGATGATCAGCCTGAGTTGTGATTACAGGAAGTGATCCTAGATGATGCAGTGTGGTTCAGGGCTATTCAGGTTTGTGAAGGCCAGGTCAGGGTTTGAGGTAGTATTCCACCTGCCCAAGTGGAAGCTGTTTGGTTGTTTGGGATTGTATAACAGATGCATGCCAGAAACTCAGTCCCAGTCCTCAAGTGCATTGCTGTCCGGGTTAGTTGAACTGTAGTCCCAGGCGGTACTAAGGCAATTGAAATGTACAGCATAGATGCAAGGTGGGGCAAATGCAGGGATGGAGTAGCGTTGAAGCCAGTAATGTGGGGGCTTGTTGATGATGGTAATGCCTTCAACTTGTGTGACTGCCCATTCCACGCTGGAGTCCGGTGGGGAGGTAGCTAGAGAAATCCACTTTGATGAATTCCTGACAAAGGTGGCTCATCACAACTGGTATGTGTGGTCAAGGAGAGGCCCAGGATCTTCAGGCAGGAGCTCTCAATAATGTGGTTCTCCTGGAGAGAAACTGCAGTGGGTGTGTGGGTCTGTACCAAATTTTTGTTGATCCTGGCTTTAGTATGACCTTCAACATTTTAACCCTCTGGGGTTGAGAGCTTTGCCAGTGAAGCTTAGCACATTTAGAATGAGTAGGTCATGTATTTAGATAAATATCAAGTTTTTATCATAAGCATGATAAACATATTGACACACTTTATACTTTACACTTTCCTATGTGCCCACTGCCAAATATTTTATTTTTTAAATTACCTAAATTAGATGAAACGTGTTACCTTACTCGGTCACACCAGAGTTGGAGCCCTGAGCACCCACTTACGCATTCATAAGATACTATTCACATGGTAATGGCATGATCATCACTTTCCCTCTTTCGCTTTGAGTTGGTTCTCTTTCACAGTGGGAATGCCCACCGTAAACAGGATAAAATATATCAGTCATAGTTTAGGCTATTTGGAGCTAAAACTTGTTGCGAGATGGTACGTGGATTTATGCGCCTCGGATGATTCAGGACAGCGATTCAATCAATGATTCAGGGTAGTGATTCAATTCAGTCTTGAGAACTGCAACACTGATGAACAGAGCTTTTTTTTAAATAAATATACTTTGGCCCGATCTGGCCGAAGATCAACTTGAGTAAGTGTAAATATTTTCTTCTAGATGATTTCTTATGAGCATATCAGTTGATGTGTGCACTGTAGTGCATACACAGGAAAATGACTGAGCAATTTTTCAGAGTTAAAAGCATTTTCCTCAAAAATAGTTAATTTTGCTCTAATTTGAGTTTTGAGAGTAAAATTTGGAGTGGGAGCAAAATTGGAGTAATTGAGTAACACAGTAGGCTGTGGCTCTGAACAGAGTAAAATAGTACAAGAGTTAATTTCAAGAGACACTGAATAGTCAAATACCAAAATAAAGTCAAATACCAGATAAATGAAGCTGTTGTAAAAAGCAGCTTTAGAACGGTGTTGGAATGTGTGAAAAACATTACCTTACCCATTGTAATGAACCGTTTTGATCACTTGACCTGATGGGGTTAAGAGTTGGCAATGGGAGGGGGTTTCATTCGTCACTGAATGGAATGTTTTACTCTTCTCATTGAATACCCCTCACACTGCCAACCCTTTATCCCAAAACAATAGAACATAAATTTTGATGGTCAGTTAACTGTCTAAATCAATGGGGCAGATTTAAGTTGTGTTTGATACATTCCTAAGACTGAACAGAATCACCTCACATGATCAAAATGTTTGTCACAATGGGTAGATCAAAATGGTTTGTCACAATGGGTAAAGTAATGTTTTCACACATTCCAACACAGTTTTAAAACTTTTTTTTATAATAGCTTCATTTGTTATTTTTTAAAGTACAATATTGTACACACTATATAGATATTATTGTAGCTGAACTTGTGCTGAATACAAAAGTCATATGACTTTGAAAATACTGCTTAGATTTGTTGAAATTGATGACAAAATCAGAGTATGCCAAAATCATTAGAGTGCCAGAAAATACCCTCAGACTCCAGAGGGTTAAGTTGCAGAAGAGTAATGCTCTCCTGTATGACAGTGGTTGTTGCCTGCCCTGAAGAGGGCACATGTTCCAGGTCGGCGTCAGGCTGCTGACTTGAGTTACATTGGAGATCATAGTGATGCCTCGGTAGGCAGTTGCTGCTGCTGTTACGGTCTCTGGTGGTGTTCTTTGCCTATCTTCAAATCAGACTGAAGTCAGTTTCCGGGGCTTACTGCATGGAGGTCAACAACTTGGCTTTACATTACATTCCAGGCATTTAGCAGATGCTCTTATCCAGAGCAACATTCAACAATTTTTACCTAATCTACATGCCTTTGAAGTGGGAGGAAACCCACACGGATATGGGGAGAACATGCAAGCTCCACACAGAAAGTCACCCATCAGCCATGAGGTTTGAATCTGGAACCTTTTTGCTGTGAGGCAGCAGTGCTAACTACTGGACCACCATGACATTTTTGATTTTGATTGTCCTGGAAATTATGTCTTGAAGGCAGAATATGTTGCTCCAAAATCTCGATGTACTTTAATGCTGCGATCACAGATGTGCAAGTTACCTTTACCAAGGACACTAACAACCCCATATCATGATAGACCCTGGCTTTTGGACTTGTTGCTGGTAACAGTCTGGGTAGTCATTTTTTTGGCTTTTGATCTGGAGCACTGTGTCCATTTCTTCCAGGACCTAGAATGCTGATTCGTCTGACCACAATACATGTTTCCACTGTGTGATGGGCCATGTCTGAAGCCTCTGAGCCTAGAGAAAAGTCAGTGGCACTTCTGGACACAATTAACATAAGGCTTCCTTTCTGCACAGTAAAGTTTTAACTGGCATTTCTGGATGTAAATCTGTATTGTAGTGCTTGACAAAGGTTTGCCAAAGTATTCCCTAGCCTATGTGGTTATATTAGCTATCGATGAATGATGGTTCTTGATGTAGTGCTGTTTGAGGGATCAGAGATCACAAGTGTTCAGTTTAGGCTTGCACCCTTGCCCTGTATGCACCAAAATTCCTCCAGATTCCTTGAATCATTTAATGATGTTATGCACCATAGAGAGTGAAATATCCAAATTCCTTCATCTCTTTCTTTGAGGAGCATGTTTTTAAACATTTTAATAATCTCACATTTGTTGACAAACTGGAGATCCTCTGCCCATCTTTTCTGCCCAAAAGACTATGTGCATTTTTCCATACTGTCCCAACTTTTTGATTTGGGTTTGTACAGTTATATTACTGACAATTATTCCAAACTTGCACAGCCAAACACATTCTGATTTTTTTTTTTTTTTAAATAAATTGTTTGCCCTGAACACGGCATATGTTGGGCGCAGTTACTTATTTATATCAATTCTTCATGATGAATCTATGTATATATTCCAAACTCAAAGTGCTATCTGGGAATTTTCAGGGTCTATTTTGTTCTTTTAAAAATGCAAAATAAAAAATGACTGATTCCCTTTTCTGCTTTCCAGATTTGGATAACTGCTGTGAAGCAGGGAGTGAAGGCTGGTACTTTCTTCTGGCCTATGTAAGTTTGAATGTGCTCTTCCTTTGAGTTCCCTTTGTAACCTTATCCCCATCCTGGACATGTGCAAACCCTGCAAATATGTCCAACACCAGTGTTTCCTTGAACAAGTTTCACTGAAAAGCCAAACAGAATGCCTTAACCATATGTAACACACTCGCAGGTTAGGGAAAGAGGAACTAGGAGACAGGCTTAACAACTCCAAGGTTTACTGTAGTTTCATTTATTTCTCACAAACAGAGCACTGGATATCTCAGCTCTCTGATTTACTAGGTTCTTTCTCTGAAAAAACACACAAAGCACACCAAAGTAAATTGCCAGTAATCAAACAGGTGAAACTCATGTGTTACCTACCAGTCCTACTGGACTCCTAGCCACCCACAGCTGATGCTCGACCACACCATGGACGTTTTCAAAGAACATGCCAAACAAACCCCCAAGCTTGCATAAAATAGGTCTGCACACAGAGGCCTATTAGACTAGACCCTTATTTCCATGCATAAATATGGGCAGCTTGGGTTTATGCATGAGTGAGGAAAAAGACTCCTCTCATGTCCTGGTTGCAATTTGTGCGAAAATCACTTATATACACAAAGTATGGCCCGTGCAGCTTCTGACTTGTAAGTTACTCTGAGACTCACTTACTATTCAAAGCCCACTTCCTGTGCCATGGATTTAGGTAGAAATTAAATCATGCTTTGGTAGGTGTGTTAAGAGATGAAGATGGCTTATTTTTTGGGAATGCGTACGTCTGAATATCATATGCTGATCTGACTGTAAGGAAGTTATAAGCATCTGAATATGCAGAGAGACCTAGAACCAAGAATGAAAGATAATCCAAGATCTTAAGACATGAAGTGTGTTATTTATTCATTTATTTATTTATTTATTTATTTAAATTAATAATAAAAATAACCATTAAATTAGAAAGTGTGTCAAATTTTGACTGGTTTTGTGTGTGTGTGTTTGCAGCGTGATTCCACTGGAAAGGAGAGTGTTGACCATGCTCCAGTGGCTTCATCTCCCTGATGCAGAGAGGTCAGTGCTCCTGCAGTATGAACAAATTAATTGGCTATTAATGCTTAATAGCAACACCAGCATGCAGAACATTTTGTCTGTTTGGCTGTAGAAGTCCAGCATGAGTCTCCCACTGACTGAAGTCACATCACATTGGCATTTGTTGCCATTTACGAGAGTAACATCCTTAATTGTTTTGAAAGTATGATTACAGGAATCTGATTTTGCCCATGCAAAAACTGAAACTTTTATATTTTCTGTCCAGGTTTACATATTTGGAAATATTTGTACTTTTCTCCAGGCTGTTTGCCGTCTTGTTTGGACTGAACACTCACAAGTGAATTGGTATGTGTTCACAGGCCCTATGTTTATGCCATGCACTCTGAGCCAACGGATGCCTACGGCCACAAATTCGGACCTGAGAGCCCTGAGGTGAGTACAACTTGCAATAAAACCTACATCTTCAACCCCACAGACAAACGTGAGCATTTCATGCTCCTTGTGTTCTTTCAGAATACAAGAATTTAGTACACATTCACAGGCAGCAGCTGTAAGCTCAGCTTATATGAGCAAGGATATTACACTGTGGCATGAAGATATGAAGTGTATCTTTGAGTGGTGAATATATATCACGAGTTAGCGCAGCAAATGAGCGATATATTTTTCAAGACGAGAAGATGAACTTCATATCTTCACGCTACTTGTAATATCCCCTGTGTGTGTGTGTGTGTGTGTATTTTTATTTATATATAAGACTTTAAGATGATTACAATATTACACATCACAATATACTTGCGTCCATTTAACATAGGCCGACTTACGACCGGTCAGTCGTAACCAAACGCAGTCGTAAGTCGACGACTACCTGTGTGTGTGTGTGTGTGTGTGTGTATTATATTTGTATAGAAACAATAGTTAACGCTGCTCAAGATAGTTTAGACAATGTGCTTCTAAATAGGGAAGCGTACTGGATGTCGCAATTGTTTACTTTAGCCCCTTATGGGTTAAACAAGCGAAAATAATATAAATCTAAAAATCGCATTCTTTTTAATAAATTTTAATAATATTGAATTATTAAATTGTGTAATTAATAGTTTATTTTTTCTGTCTTTTATTTTGAAGTGTATAGAATTCACAAATTTGTATATATAAGACCACGCCCATAGCACCATGTTTTTTTGACACTGAAGAAGGGTGAAGGACGAAACGTTTGTCGAGAATAAATTTTTAATAATGTTCAAAAGTTGGGTGTCAGAGTGAAATTTTTCTATTCTATATTATTTATATCTACACTGCTGGGACTCGTGGTATCCTTTGGATCCTTTTGGACAGACTGGTTGTTGGCTGACAGAGACTTTTTACTCTACTTATATAACCCCGATTCCAAAAAAGTTGGGACAAAGTACAAATTGTAAATGAAAACGGAATGCAATAATTTACAAATCTCAAAAACTGATATTGTATTCACAATAGAACATAGACAACATATCAAATGTCGAAATTGAGACATTTTGAAATTTCATGTCAAATATTGGCTCATTTGAAATTTCATGACAGCAACACATCTCAAAGTTTGGACAGGGGCAATAAGAGGCTGGAAAAGTTAAAGGTACAAAAAAGGAACAGCTGGAGGACCAAATTGCAACTCATTAGGTCAATTGGCAATAGGTCATTAACATGACTGGGTATAAAGGGAGCATCTTGGAGTGGCAGCGGCTCTCAGAAGTAAAGATGGGACTCTTCCCATCACCAATCCCCCTAATTCTTCATCGACAAATAGTGGAGCAATATCAGAAAGGAATTTGACAGTGTAAAATTGCAAAGAGTTTGAACATATCATCTACTACAGTGCATAATATCATCAAAAGATTCAGAGAATCTGGAAGAATCTCTGTGCGTAAGGGTCAAGGCCGGAAAACCATACCGGGTGCCCGTGATCTTCGGGCCCTTAGATGGCACTGCATCACATACAGGCATGCTTCTGTATTGGAAATCACAAAATGGGCTCAGGAATATTTCCAGAGAACATCATCTGTGAACACAATTCACCGTGCCATCCGCCGTTGCCAGCTAAAACTCTATAGTTCAAAGAAGAAGCCGTATCTAAACACGATCCAGAAGCGCTTCTCTGGGCCAAGGCTCATTTAAAATGGACTGCGGCAAAGTGGAAAACTGTTCTGTGGTCAGACGAATCAAAATTTGAAGTTCTTTATGGAAATCAAGGACGCCGTGTCATTCGGACTAAAGAGGAGAAGGACGACCCAAGTTATCAGCGCTCAGTTCAGAAGCCTGCATCTCTGATGATATGGTGTTGCATTAGTGCATGTGGCATGGGCAGCTTACACATCTGGAAAGACACCATCAATGCTGAAAGGTATATCCAGGTTCTAGAGCAACATATGCTCCCATCCAGATGACGTCTCTTTCAGGGAAGACCTTGCATTTTCCAACATGACAATGCCAAACCACATACTGCATCAATTACAGCATCATGGCTGCATAGAAGAAGGGTCCGGGTACTGAACTGGCCAGCCTGCAGTCCAGATCTTTCACCCATAGAAAACATTTGGCGCATCATAAAATGGAAAATATGACAAAAGAGACCTAAGACAGTTGAGCAACTAGAATCCTACATTAGACAAGAATGGGTTAACATTCCTATCCTTAAACTTGAGCAACTTGTCTCCTCAGTCCCCAGACGTTTACAGACTGTTGTAAAGAGAAAAGGGAATGTCTCGCAGTGGTAAACATGGCCTTGTCCCAACTTTGAGATGTGTTGTTGTCATGAAATTTAAAATCACCTAATTTTTCTCTTTAAATGATATACATTTTCTCAGTTTAAACATTTATGTCATCTATGTTCTATTCTGAATAAAATATGGAATTTTGAAACTTCCACATCATTACATTCTGTTTCTATTTACAATTTGTACTTTGTCCCAACTTTTTTGGAATCGGGGTTGTATATAAAATGGCATGCCATTCAGGAAATTAATCTTTGAATATCTCATCTCATTATCTCTAGCCACTTTATTCTGTTCTACAGGGTCGCAGGCAAGCTGGAGCCTATCCCAGCTGACTACGGGCGAAAGGCGGGGTACACCCTGGACAAGTCGCCAGGTCATCACAGGGCTGACACATAGACACAGACAACCATTCACACTCTCATTCACACCTACGGTCAATTTAGAGTCACCAGTTAGCCTAACCTGCATGTCTTTGGACTGTGGGGGAAACCGGAGCACCCGGAGGAAACCCACGCGGACACGGGGAGAACATGCAAACTTGGCACAGAAAGGCCCTCGCCGGTCACGGGGCTTGAACCCGGACCTTCTTGCTGTGAGGCGACAGCGCTAACCACTACACCACCGTGCCGCCCATCTTTGAATATATGGAATGAAACCCTGAATATATGGAATGAAACTTTGTATTCTGCCCCCGCTCCCACAGCTCGGCAGATAGACAACAGGTCCCAAGAAAAACTCTGACTCAGAGGAGAGTATTAGAGTATATTGAGAAATGCTGTAAAACTCGACAAACAAAATTTTACAAATTAGTTTTATATACAGAAAATACCGTTATACAAATATGATCCACGAGGGAAATGACCATCACCGTAGCTTCGTTGCACATAAAATAAGTAAACACTAATAAAACCACAAGCATTCGCCAGAGTGTTAACAATGTCTTTATTGTTTAAAATAGCCGCAACCAAATCCCGAGCCGACTGACTCAATTTTGCTGCAGGACGGTGGCAGTGCCTTCATGACGTCAGCCAAGTTTCATTCAATATATTTGGGGATTCATTCCATATATTCAAAATTTCATTCAATATATTCGGGGATTCATTCCATATATTCAAAGTTTCATTATATATATGTATACAGGTAGTCGTCGACTTACGACTGCGTTTGGTTACGACTGACCGGTCGTAAACCGATCTGGTCGTAAGTTGGCCTATGTTAAATGAACGTAAGTATATTGTGATGTGTAATGATATTGTAATCATCTTAAAGTCTTATTTTATCAACATTTTCTTATTTCATTACCTTGGCTCATTATTTGGTTTAAGTCAAACGCTGCATACTACAATGTGTACAGTAAAATTCGTTTAATATGTGCAAAACAAAAAATATGAAATACAGGTGTGACAAATAGAAAACATTTTAGTTTGAAACATACCAAAATACAAATGTAAAACATAGCAAAATACAAAACTTGGTGACCGCTGGCTTGGCTGTGGGTCGTCTACGTCATCAGCTGTTGCAGTGCTCGGGCTGGCGGGAGGATTTGCTGTTTTCATAAACATTGTAAGCCTCGTTTGAATTGTTTGTTTCTTTCGAAAGAAACCGTAATTACCAACACAAACGGACACGGGAGAAGTTTACTGCACCGGGATACTGCTCACACTGAGCAGCGTGCGTGGCGAGAGGCCAGTTGTAACCAGACGGTCGTAAAGTCGATCGGTCGTAAGTTGCATAGGTCGTAAGTCGACGACTACCTATGTAAAATATATATACACTCTAGTGCATCTCAAAAAATTAGAATACCATGAAAAAGTTCCTTTTTTTTCATAATTTAATTCAAAAAGGTAAACTTTAATATATTCTATATTCATTACATGTAAAGTGAAATATTTAAAGCCTTTCTTGTTTTAATTTTGATTATTATGGCTTATAGCTCATGAAAATCAGAAATCCAGTATCTCAAATTATTAGAATATTCCCTAAGATCAGTCAAAAAAGGATTTACAATACAGAAATGTCCAACTTCTGAAAAGTATATTCATTTATACACTCAATACTTGGTTGGGGCTCCTTTACCATGAATTACTGTATCAATGTGGTGTGGCATGGAGGTGAGGAGTCTGTGGCACTGCTGAGGTGTTATTGAAGCCCAGGTTGCTTTGATAGTGGCCTTCAGCGTATCTGTATTTTTGGGTCGGGTGTTTCTCATCTTCCTCTTGACAATACCCCATAGATTCTCTATGGGGTTCAGGTTAGGCAAGTTGGCTGGCCAATCAAACGCAGTAATATCATGGTCAGCAAACCATTTGGTAGTAGTTTTGGCACTGTGGGTAGGTGCTAAGTCCTGCTGGAAAAGGAAATCAGCATCTCCAAAAAGCTCGTCAGCAGATGGAAGCATGAAGTGCTCTAAAATCTCCTGGTAGATGGCTGTGTTGACTCTGGACTTGATAAAATACAGTGGACCAACACCAGCAGATGACATGGCACCCCCAATCATCACCGACTGTGGAAACATCACACTGGGCTTCAAACACCTTGGATTCTGTGCCTCTCCACTCTTCCTACAGACTCTAGAACCGTGATTTCCAAATTAAATGCAAAATGTACTTTCATCTGAAAAGAGGACTTTGGACCACTGAGCAACAGTCCATTTCTTTTTCTCCTCAGCCCAGATAAGACACTTCTGACATTGTCTCTGGCTCAGGAGTAGCTTGATATTAGGAATGCGAAAGTTGTATCCCCTTTCTTGAAGATGTCTGTTCGTGATGGGTCTTGATACACTGACACCAGTCTCAGTCCACTCCTTGTGAAGCTCTCCCAATTTCTTGAATCAACTTTTCTTGACAGTCCTCTCAAGACTGCAGCCATCCCTGTTGCTTGTGCACCTTTTCCAGCCACCCTTTTCAGCAATGACCTTTTGTGGCTTACCCTCCTTGTGGAGGGCATCAGTGATCATCTGGACAACAGTCAAGTCAGCAGTCTTCCCCATGATTGTGGTTGTGTGTACTGAACTAGACCGAGAGATACACTGTGTTCATACTGTTTTACTCAAACTCGAAATGAAATATTCTAATATTTTGAGATGGGTTTTTTTTGTTTGTTTTTGTACTGTATGCCATACTGATTAAAATTAAAATAGAAAAATGCTTGAAACATTTTAGTTTGTGTAATGAGTCTATAATATATAACATTTTCACTTTCTTAAATAACTGATGGAAAATATTGAACTTTTTCACAATATTCTAATTTTTTTGAGATGCAAGTGTGTGTGTGTGTGTGTGTGTGTGTGTGTGTGTAAATAAAAATATGGTAATATATATAATAGTACCAGTCAAAAGTTTGGAAATGCCCTCTAATTCAGTGGCTTTTCATTATTTAAAAATTTTCTGAATTGTAGATTAATACTAAAGTCATCATTATGAAGAAATGTATATGGAATTATTTGGTAAACCAAAAAGTGTTACTCAAACCAGAATATGTTTTATATTTTAGATTCTTCAAAGTAGGCACCTTTTGCTTAAATGACAGCTTTGCACATCTTGGCATTTTCTCAGTCAGCTTTACGAGGTAGTCACCTGGAATGGCTTTCAGTTTACAGCTTCCAAGATGGCGGCGTGTCAGGACGCAGCGGCTTACAGCTCTCCTTTCAAGTGCACGTTTTTGTATTTTTTGTGTGTTATAACTGTTTGTTTCGCGTCACCTACGGACTTCAACACAAGATACACCCATATGGATCTGATAGACATCGGCATTCGGCAAGAAATGATCATTTCAAACGACTTTCATCGCGCTTACAACATTCCGGAGGAGATAGCGAGGGCACCGGGGTCTCCGTGGATTGTTATCGGGTCTGGCAGACGAAGGAGGCGGAGACGCGAGAGGAAGCAAAAACGAGGCTGCAGAGCGGGCCTGCTGAACAAGCTCAGGAAACAGCCACTCAAACCTCCGCTACCAAGCCTCTATCTTTCCAATGCTAGATCCCTGGTACACAAAACGGACGACTTGGAATTACCGCTTGCTGGTAACCGCTACATTCGTGAATGCTGTGCAATCGTTATAACGGAGACATGGCTACAACCGCTAATCCCCGATGCTTCGGTGCAGCTAGCAGGCCGCACGCTACACAGGTGGGACAGGAATAGCGACTCCGGGAAAAACAGAGGAGGGGGGCTCTGCGTTTACATGAATGAAGGTTGGTGCAACAACAGTACAGTCTTAGACAAGCATTGTTCTCCTGACCTAGAGTTCATGTCCGTAAGATGCAGACCCTTCTTTCTGCCGAGGGCGCTAGCAGCTGTTATCATCACTGCAGTCTACATACCACCGGACGCTAACGTCAAAACCGCTCTCTCTCTCTGCTCGCAAACAACATTAACAACCACCAGCGAGCCTACCCAAACGGCGCGCACATCATTGCAGGAGACTTCAATAAGGCAAACCTCAAAACGGTGTTGCCTAAATTTTACCAACATGTGAAGTGTGCAACGAGGGGAGTAAATACTCTGGACCATGTTTATTCCAACCTTAAACATGCCTACAGAGCTATTCCCCTCCTCCACCTCGGACAGTCTGACCATCTCTTCCTGGTCCTACCCACCGCATACACCCCCCTCAGCCGGCAATCAAAGCCACAAAGATGGACAATTACCACCTGGCCTGACGACGCCCTCCCCTGACTCCAGGACTGCTTTGAACGAACACAGTGGGAAGTTTTCCATCATGAGGATCTGGCCACATACACGGATGCAGTGCTAGCTTACATCAAGCACTGCATTGACACGGTCACCGTGGTAAAGACCATTCGGGTGTTCCCGAATGAGAAACCATGGATGACCGGCCAGGTCCGTGCACTCCTACGTGCCTGGGATGCAGCCTTCAGATCCGGCGACCGAACGCTATACAGTAGGACTCGGGCCGACCTGAAGAAAGGCATCAGCGCAGCCAAAGCGGACCACAGGAGAAGGATTGAGGAGCAGCTGACAAGCCCCAGGCAGCTGTGGCAGGGCATTCAGGCAATAACAAACTACAGGGACTGTGCTGTGTCAGCCGGGGACTCAGATGCGGCACTTGCGGAGGAGCTGAACAGCTTCTTCGCCCGCTTTGAAGCTCAGGCGCAGCACACAGCCAAACCACTCCCCGGACCATCTCTCCAGCTCCCACTACAGCTCACACCTCCCCCCAGCACTCCACCCCAACCCCCACTTCAACCGACAGCAATCACTGGCACTCCCCCGCTCACTCTGAAGGTCGAGCCTGAGGATGTGAGACGGGTGCTCTGGGCCGTAAACCCCAGGAAGGCAACTGGCCCGGATGGCGTACCAGGGAAGGTGCTCAAGGCCTGTGCTGACCAACTTGCACAGGTCTTCACGGACATCTTCAACAGGTCACTGGAACAAGCCATCATCCCGACCTGTTTGAAGTCTGCCACCATCATCCCAGTCCCTAAAAAGTCACCCACAGCCAGCCTCAACGACTACCGCCCCGTAGCACTCACCCCCGTCATAACGAAGTGCTTTGAGAAACTGGTCTTGCACCACATAAAAACCTGTCTCCCCCCCACCCTGGACCCCCACCAGTTTGCATACAGGCCTAACAGATCGACTGAGGATGCAATAGCCACTGCTCTCCACTCTGTGCTGAGCCATCTGGAGAGACAAGGGAGCTATGTCAGAATGCTCTTCATCGACTACAGCTCAGCTTTCAACACCATAATACCGGACATCCTGATCCCCAAGCTAACCAGCCTGGGGCTCCCATCATCCACCTGCTCCTGGATCAAAGACGTTCTAATCAACCGACCCCAACAGGTGAAGCTGGGCTGCCACCTTTCATCTGCCCGCAACCTCAGCACTGGCTCACCGCAGGGCTGCGTGCTGAGCCCACTCCTGTACTCGCTCTACACATATGACTGCAGCGCAACCCACCCAGAGAACATCATCGTCAAATTCGCTGACGACACAACAGTGGTGGGGATGATAACAGGGGGGAACGACGAGGCCTACAGAGATGAGGTCCTGAACCTGGAGAGGTGGTGTGCAACCAACAACTTAGCACTGAACATCTCTAAGACAAAGGAACTCATCCTGGACTTCCGGCGGAACAGTGCTACCCCTGCCCCCCTGTATATCAACGGCGAGTGTGTTGAGCGAGTGCAGACCTTCAAATTCCTGGGTGTCCACATCTCTGCTGACCTCTCCTGGTCAACCAACACGTCAGCCCTGGTCAAGAAGGCCCAGCAGCGGCTACACTACCTCAGAGTGCTCAAGAGGGAGCAACTGAGCACAAGCCTGCTGGTGACCTTCTACCGCTCCACCATAGAGAGTCTGCTGACCTACGCAGTGTCAGTGTGGTACTCTAGCTGCACAGTGGCTGACAGTAAGAGGCTGCAGAGGGTGACCAACACTGCACAAAGGATCATCGGCAGCCCTCTGCCTTCCTTAACTGACATCTACAAATCTAGATGTCTGAACAGAGCAAAAAACATCATAAGGGACATCACCCACCCTGGCTTCCATCTGTTCAACCTGCTACCCTCTGGCAGGCGATACAGGTCCATACCGGCCAGAACAAACAGACTCAGGGACAGCTTCTTTCCTAAAGCAGTCACCATACTCAACTCCAGTCTGCACTGAGGAACTGGTACTTTGAGAACTGGCCTACCTGTGAACTGTTCAAAAGGTAACTTTGTGTATGCTTGTGTGTGTGTGTGTATTGCATCATGTCTTTTTGCACTGTCAATACAAATGTCACCTTATCACTGAATGCTGCCATCACTAGCCACTTTACTTATACTACTGGAGTATTGATACCAATATACTTGAACTGTATGTGTGTGTGTGTGTATATATATATATATATATATATATATATATATATATGTATATATATATGTATATATGTATATATGTGTGTGTGTATATATATATATATATATATATATATATATATATATGTGTGTGTGTATGTATATGTATATGAATATATATATGTATATACTGTAATTATAATGCCAATATACTTGAACTGTAATTATAATGTTACACATGGTTGCACACCACTGGATGCTGCTACTATCAGCCACTTTACTTGCCCTTAAGGTTTTATCTACTGTGCTCCATGCAGGACCTATACAAATGTGTCTGTATATAGTAGCTAGTAGTTCAATAGTAGTTTTTGTATTTTGTATATTATACATACCTTTTCTTTTTATTCTATGTGTGTGTGCACTTTATGGAGCAGCTCTGAATCTCATTATACTCTGTGTGATGACAATAAAGGCTTTTTATTCTATTCTGTGCCTTGTCAAGAGTTAATTTCTTGAATTTCTTGACCTCTTGAGACCATCAGTTGTGTTGTGAAGAGGTAGAGTTGGTATACAGTGAATTGCCCTATTTGAGTACTGTTCTAATCCATATTATGCCAAGAACTACTCAACTAAGTAGAGAAAAACAACAGCAGGGCTCGAAATTCTCGGTGGTCCGGTCGCCCGAGGTGACTTAATTTTTCATTTGGCGGGTAATTCCTGTCACTAGCCAGCCCGGCTGGCTAGTTGAAAATAAAAAAATATATATATGAAGCGAAGATTCAGACACACCGTCAACTAAAGCCACCACATATTAAGCGTGTGCCGTGTCTGTGTTAATCGATGTGTTTATCGGCAGGACGGAAACTACCGAAGAATTCCAAATCATATCGTGTACGAGTCAGGCTGTTGTTTTTTTCACTACTGCGCATGCATATAACGCATCTCGTTGAATATTGCGGTATTCACGTGTAGTATTGGACCCGGTGGGTGGAGCATAGAAGCATGGCAGGCCAGAACTGAGTTCTCAATGAACTATTTATTGCTAGCTTTTCAGCCCTTTATCACTTCCCAGCCACGCGCGTGCGCGCGCGCGCACACGTACGTACGTACGTACGTTCTGGTTGGGGAGAGAGAGAGAGCTCCTTGCTCTCCTCTCCTTTTAAAGGGCGTGGTCACTGGGGAAGACACACAAACACAGGTAATAACCATCAGGTGCAAGGATTCCACCACTTACCTTCCCTGACTCCGCCCTCCATTCACAGACCGACGCTTGGCCATGCCCCCGCTGCCACATCACGTTATCAAATTCAATAAATGTGGCCACATTATCGCCCATTTAAACATGTGTTTTTGTTGATGTTTACATCTACATCTGCCAAAGCTACGGTGCGATGTGGAATTTTCTGAAAGGTGTACAGAAACCGCCAGAGACAGGGACAAAGCGACCTCGGTCTGAAGAGGAGAAATGACAGGACTTGTAAGCAAACGTGGGAGCAGGGTAGGCCTTGGCTGCGATACGACTTTTATGGAATAATTTTCTTCAAGTTGATTCCTAGTCAATATGAAGCTCCTAATGCTTGCTTTCTCATAAATGGTTAAATACAGAAAGCATGTTGGACATATTTTGGGTGCTATAGTCATGATAGTAAGTATATTTGCTTTCAATACTCATACACCAAGTTGCCAAGTTTTCCAATATATTATTATTTGTTGATGTATTATGGTGTTCTGTGTTGTTCTCATTTATGTATTTAACAACAGTATCAAAATACTCGGGTCTTGAAATAAATGCACATTAGTCATGAACAATGGTAACTACTCTCTTTTGTTATTTTTGACAAGTAAAATTCATACATGAACAAATTTTGGCTAGTTGATTTTCTGTTTGGCTAGTTACTTTGGAAGGTAACTCGTCCGGCTGGCTGGTGGAAAAAAAAAAATTCGAGCCCTGGACAGTCCATCATTACTTTCAGAAATGAAGGTCAGGCAGTCCGAAAAATTTCAAGAACTTTGAAAGTATCTTCAGGTGCAGTCACAAAGACCATCAAATGTTATGATGAAACTGGCTCTCATCAGGACCGCCCCAGGAAAGGAAGACCTAGGGTTACCTCTGTTGCACAGGATAAGTTCATCAGAGTTACCAGCCTCAGAAACCACAAGTTAACAGCACCCCAGATAAGAGCCCACCTAAATGCTTCACAGAGTTCAAGTAGCACACATCTCAACATCAACTGTTCAGAGAAGACTGCGTGAATCT
>NC_083573.1:20250332-20275332 GCF_027579695.1 Neoarius graeffei
CACTGAAAGAGATTGATAAGGTGGTTGGGCAACTGATGGATGGCCTCAAACAGATGAACCTCCATCGATGTGTCAATATCATTATGGTTGGAGATCATGGTACCTCTGATCACTCCTTTGATGATGTGTATTAATATTAAAGGTGTTCTAATTAACGGGGTTCTACTCACCCAAGAGATCGTGAGTTCTACTCGCGGTCGGGTCATACCAAAGATCATGGCGAGACATGACGCAAGTAGGGAGTCAAACTCTTGTGGTTACCAGAAGATCAGGCTCCCACTGTTAGCTTATCTATGTAATAGATGAGCAGCAGAGGGCTATAGAAACTGAGATCGGTGCTGCCTGATTTGCCTGGTTAGTACTTTGATTGGAGACTGCCTAGGAAGACCAGGTCCTGGCACAGGAGGGACTTTGACTTAAGCTGTTAGTTAGAACGTAGCTGTTGCAAATTTTTAAAATTGATCAAACTCTGTGGGAAAAGCAGACTATGGTAAAAGATTAGTAGGTTTGATTTAATCTGTCTTCATCTTAACAAGCCCCCCCCAAAGTCAGTATCAGGTTTCATTTATGATTCCTGCATTGTCCATATTTATGGACAAGTATTTTTAAAAGGGATTATTTTGTGAAACTGAGTGCAATAGCACTACCAGTGGTTATGATGTTGTGAATTAATTGTAATGAAACCAATGCTGGAGAATCATGCATCACGGGTGTAATGAACGGGAATGAAGATTATTTCCTCGGCAATATTTTTTTTTCCCCAAAAATGCATTCAGAAAAGTACTAAAAATATTTAGACTAAGCATGTATTGTCTGATCAAAATACCAATTACGCAAAAGGGCAGACAGCATATAAGATGTGGGATTTTTTTTTTTTTTTTTTGAGTGCAATGGTTAAAATTTTATTACTGTGTTTGCAGTTTGGAGGAAACACTGAACTACAAACCCGATTCCAAAAACGTTGGGATGCTTTGTAAAATGTAGACAAATACAGAATGCAACTGATAAAGTTAGTGTTTTTTGTAAATATTCTGAATTTGATACCTAATATACATTCCCAAAAAGTTGGGAAAGTTGTTTTTTTTATTTTTAATAACTTTTATTTAAAAAAAAAAGCACGTTTAGAACATTTTACAGGTAAACAGGTTAATTGGAAAGGCTCAGTCATTCACAAGCAATGATGGAGTAAGATTCACCACTTTCTGAAAAACTATGCAAGCAAATTGTCCAAGTTAAGAACAATGTTATTCAATGTACAATTGCAAGAAATTTAGGGAGGAGATCATAAACAATCCATATCATCAAAAGATTAAGTGAATCCAGAGAAATCTCTGCACATAAGGGGAACGGCTGAAAACCAACATTGAATGCCTGTGACCTTTGCTCATTTAGGAGACACTGCATTTAAAAACCAACATGATTGTATAAAGAACACTTCAGAAAATCAGTGTTGGTAAAAACAGTTCGTCGCTGCATCTACCATGCAAAGTGAAAGCCATATAATAAAAACAATATCCCAAAATGCAGCTGAATTCTCTGGGCCCGAGCTCTTTTTAGATAGATTGATGCAAAGTGGAAAAATATACTGTGGTCTGATGAGCCCACATTTCAAATTGTTTTTGAAAATCATGGACACTGTTTCCTCTGGGCTAAAGAGCAATTTGGACCATCCGGATTGTTACCAGCATAAAGTTCAAAAGCCAGCATCTGTGACAGTATGGGGGTGTGTTAGTGCCCATGGCATGGGTAACTCACACATCTGTTCAGGCAGCATTAATGCTAATATATAGATTTAGGCACTGCCTAAAAGCGGAGCTCCCATCTGTTTCTGGGTTGTAGAATTTTCTTACATCACAGGACCGAAACCATCAGAAAACAACTCGATGGGGTTGCTCACTGTTCAGCTGTTGGGTTTCCTGTAGTGGCAGGCACACGCACACAGGACCGATACCATCAGAAAACAACTCGATGGATTTCTTTATGTATCTACACTCTATGCCTATGGGGCACCGCTTGCACGGGCCAAAGGCCTACGCAGGAGTTCTGCTAAAAGGGGCATACAGATTTTGGAACAACATGTGTTCCCATCTAGACAACACCTTTTTCAGGGACATCCCTGCTTATTCCAGCAAGACAATGCCAAGCCACTTTCTGCATGTGTTACAACAGCATGGCTTTATAGTAAAAGAGTGTGTGGGTGCTAAACTGGTCAAAGACAGTTTACCTGCTTCCCATTAAAAATGTGTGGCATATTTATGAAGCACAAAATGACAATGGAGACCCCAGACTGTTGAGCAAAAGAAGTTGTATATCAAGTAAGAATGGGGAAAGAATTTAATGTTCAAAACTTCAACAATTAGTGTCCTGAGTTCCCAAACACTTACTGAATGTTGTTTAAAGAAGAAAAAAAAAAAAAGTGATGTAACACAGTGGTAAACATGCCCCTGTCCCAACTTTTATGGAACTTGTTTGTCATCAAATTCAGAATAAATGAATATATATTTACAAAAAACAAAGTTTATTGGTTTGAACATTAAATTAAATATATTGTCTTTGTATTGTATTTAATTGAATAAAGGTCAAAAACAATTTGCAAATCATTGCATTCTGTTTTTATTTACGTTTTACACAGCACCCCAACTTTTTTAGAATTGTAAACTTATGAAATATTAAATTATAAATCATTAATGCAGCTCCCCGTGTGTGTGTGTGTGTGAGAGAGAGTGTAAATTTGCCCTGGTATTTTGCCTGTTAAAAAATGTGTAACTTATTTAGAAGGGCATCCTGCAAATATTTTTACAGGTTTGTTTGTTTGTTTGTTGGTAAATGTGTATAGCAAACTGTTAACAGTATAACTAATTCAAATTCCTTCTTCATGGTGTACCTTGGAGTGAAGTAGGCATCTAAACTGTACTCTGTCTTAGGGATGGAGGAAGCTCACTGTGACCATACAGAGTTCCTCAACTCTTATATGTCCAACATTGATGATATCAACCTGATTCCTGGCTGTGTTGGGAGAATCAGAGCTCGAAATCAGAGCAACTCAAAATGTAAGCAAGTCAAGAAGAGAGTGTAGAATTACGAAAGTATTGCATCATCAGTCTACCAATGTGGTGTAGTTGGTGTACATGTTATTTGGACTGTTGGTACAGCACTTATGTTTCCCGGATTCAGAATTCTTTTTATTTTATTTCTATCAGAAGGTCTGGCATTGAAACAGTAACAAATTTATTTCTCTATTTCTAGATGATGCAAAAGCAGTAGTGGCAAACCTTACAGTGAGTCCACATGCTCACATAGCTACACATCCTCTCTTTTTTTTTTTTTTATATCATTGTTATTCAAGTGTAAATTAGGCATTGTAACTCTGCTGCATCTGACTCCTATTGTAGTGTAAAAAGCCAGACCAGCACTTCAAGCCGTACCTGAAGCAACATCTTCCCAAACGCCTCCACTATGCCAACAATCGCCGCATTGAGGAGATTCACCTGATGGTGGACAGAAAATGGCATGTAGCAAAGTAAATAAATACATCCATAATGGTGAATCAAGATGCATTGATGGGCATAACTGTAACACATATGATATAGAGGTATAGTTATGCTAGATTAACATCTGTTAATTCAGTGAAAGTTTGACAAAATGCAATGTTAACTGAAGTTGACAGGTAACATGCGATGCTAAATTAGGACTCCAATGCCTGATGAGTTATTTAATTTGTTCATTTTAAAATATTTTCCCATCAAATTGAAAGCTATTGTAATTGACAATTCTGAACATCAATAGCTGAATGTTAGTTTCCTTACAGAATGTTTGTCACAGTTTCATTGCACATAGTTCAAGTTTTATTGGTCACATATTACAAGTAATTACAGTGAAATTCTTATGTACCTTAGGTCGTTGCGAGTGTAAAAGTATATAGATAAGAAATTAAAAACTATAGAAATAAAGGGGAAGGGGGGAACTATATTAATGAGTGGACGCATGGCAGAGATGTGGTGATTGTGCGGTTACGAGTCCTTAAAGTCCAAAGTGCAGTAGTGCATAGTAGTGTACCTTGTTATCATTGTGAACAGTTCAACAGTCTGATGGCCTGAGGGAAGAAGCTCCTCCTCATTCTCTCAGTGTTGGCTTTCAGCTGTCGGTAGCATCTCCCTGAAGGCAGCAGGGAGAACAGTCTATTATTTGGGTGGCTGGGGTCGCTGGCGATCTTCCTGGCTTTGTCCTTGCAGTGGTTGGAATAAATGTCCTGTAGGTTAGGGAGGGTGGTCCTGATGATTCTCTCAGCAGAGTGAACCACCCTCCTGAGAGTCAGCTGATCTGTCTTGGTGGTGCTTCCCATCCAGTTAGTGATGCTCCCACTCAGGACACTCAGTAGTACAGGAGTAAAAGTTCCTTAGTACCTTGAGTGGGAGTTTGAAGTCCTTCAGTCTCCTTAAGAAGTAGAGGCGCTGGCAGCCTTTCTTGACCACTATTGCATCTATCATCCAGTTATCTCAGTGGCTATTTCACACACTGACTCATACATTTTCAGTCAAGAAAATGTTTGAAAATTATAAGAAACCCTGTGATAAAGCTGGAGTTAGATTATAAATGGACAAAAACATCACGTGTGGGTGTTTTTTTTTTGGGGGGGGGGGTCTGAAAAAGAAAAAAAATAATGACAGATACAAATTTGACTGAAAGTTACCTTGTGGCACTGTTGACTTTCACTACCTGAAAGCATGCCATCTTGCTCAACATGAAGCCCACACAAAATCTTTAACTGTTTAATTATTGTCGGGTATTATCATTTTGATGAAGAAATATCTGTAAAAGAGGTTTTTATTGCTCTGTACTATACATTAAGCCTTTTTCATTTGTCTTCTTTTGGCTGCTCTCGTTTGGGGTCACCACAGTGGATCATCATGATCCACAAATTTGATTAGGTTTTCACACTAGAAGCCCTTCCTGAGGTAACCCTCCCCAATCTATCTTGGGATTGGCACCAAGTATGCACTGGCTGGTGCCACACCTTATCTGCATGTCTTTGAACTGTGGGAGGAAACCCACACAGATATGGGGAGAACATGCAAACTCCACACAGAAAGGCCTCCATTGGCCATGAGGTTTGAATCCAAAACCACCTTGCTGTGAGGCGACGGTGCTAACCACTGTGCTACCCTAAACATGTTTGTCAATTTCTGATCTCTCTAGATTTATCACATGGCTTATTATAATATACACCAATCAGCCATAACATTATGACCACTGACAGATGAAGTGAATGACATTTATCTTGTTACAGTGGCACCCGTCAAGCAATGGGATGTATACATTAGGCAGCAAGAGAACAGTCAGTTCTTGAATTCGATGTGTTGGAAGCCAAAAAAAAAAAAAACACACACACAAGCGTAAGGATATGAGCAACTTTGAAAAGGGCCAAATTGTGATGGTTAGATATCTGGGTCTGAGCATCTCCAAAATGGAACCTCTTGTGGGGGTATTCCCAGTATGCAGTGGTTAGTATCTGCCAAAAGTGGTCCAAGGAAGGACAACCGGTGAACCGACGACGGGGTCATGGGTGCCGAAGGCTTGTTGATTCACGTGGGGCACAAAGGCTAGCCAATATGATCCAGTCCCACAGAAGGGTTACTGTAGCACAAACTGCTGAAAATTACTGTGCATACTTTTATATTGAAAGTATAAAAAGCTGAATAATTTATGCAATACTACCAAAAGCAGATTAATTTTTTAAAAAGTCCAACAATTGTTTTCCACCCTGATTCCCCCCCCCATGTTCCAATTTTCAGAGTTTGCTAAATTTTGGCTTTCACGTCACATGGCTTTCATTATGCATCACTGATAGTACATCCATCCATATCTAAGCTCCAGTTTGCTTAATTAGCCAGCAAATGTAAGGCTTGTAAGAACTCTGAACATTTCCCTTAAACTATGTTAACTATACAAACAAGTGCCCTGGAAATTTCTTTCAGTTTTTAGCGCTGCTGTTAAACCCTCAACCTTCAAAACTCATAAACATTCATTGCAAGCCCACACTGGAAAGCCACTATTCCTAAAGCAAACCCATGAGGTAATTCCCAGGACTAGTGGCATCCTCGGAAAACATTCCATAAAGAAGATGGAGAAGAAGACTTATGGTCAGGTCTCCCTATGCTGTTTGCCTTGGCATGTATCAGTGCCCAACTGAAAAGGTTCTTTCACACTGACCAGTTGAGATACAGACCTGTCTAATCGGTGGCACCAGAGCTCTGAAGCAACAGTTTCTTCACAGGACAGTTTCTCTGCTGTTGGAAACTGTAGCATGGAGGGTTTTTAATCATATGCTTGAATGAAATAAGCTGAAAGCAGAATGCTGGTGTGTTAAAGCATCCAGCTGTGGTCTGATTTTACACTGTGTGCTTACTGCATTAAGGGAACCACAGTATTTACTGTAACATTTAATAGGTGTCATTATCAGCCATGATCAAAAGACTTTCTGTTTAGTTTGAACAGTAGCTTGAGATTCATCAGGATTCTGTGTCTGTTCATACGAACTTGTATATTTAACTTGTGGAATGTCAAATGGGCATAATGAACCAGTTAACTTTGTCTGCCACAGAAAGCCCCCTGAAGGGAAAAGGAATCTGAAGTGCGGCTTCTCAGGTGACCACGGATATGATAACAAGATCAACAGCATGCAGGTACACACACATGGTCCCTTGTTGGATTTAGAACTGAGTTGTGGTGTGTTTCTCACCCATTTGATTCTCTCTTTTTAGACCATTTTCCTTGGATATGGACCAATGTTTAAATTCAAGACCAAGGTCCCACCATTTGAAAATATAGAACTGTACAATGTCATGTGTGGTATGACCACTGTTATTTTATCTTTCTGTTGTCTTCACTAATTTTACGTGCCAGCAGATTCACACTTTTAAAAAGAGAATACTAAAATTCAAAATTTTCAAGTTGTAGGCTACATGAAGCTAATGCATTATTTTCTGTTAATGGTTACACCATAGCATATAACTGAGTGATAGATGATTACTTACAGACGGCATATCTCAGATCCCATAGCTACACTAGCAGACCATATTGTAGAAATAATCGCTACATGTTCTGTGAATTACAATCGCTAAACTTTCTCATATGTGTAATTTTTAGATCTCCTTGGCTTGAAGCCAGTCCCCAACAATGGGACCCATGGTAGCCTGAACCACCTGCTGAGAAATCCTGTCCACAAACCTAGCATGCCTGAAGAGGTGTCCAAACCAACTGCATCTGGGCTAGTCAATGCCATAACTGATGACCTGGGCTGCACATGTGATGAAAAAGTCAGTAACAAAGTATATTCAGAGCGTCATTATAGACTGTCCACTGAACTATGTGATAACATCTTTAAAGTATGCACAAATGGCAATATGAACCATTCATGTGACTAACCTAAAACCACATTTTCAAATTGCCTAATTATAACCGGTTATGAAAAAGCATCTCCTTCCAAGTCTTAGCTTTGGATTATTGTGTTTCTTAGTAACATAAAAGGTAACTGTAAACCCATTGCATGTGCAGTATATTCTGTGCTTTATTCTGCTTTTTTGGTCTTGTCCTGTATTTCTGCAAGATGTTGCACTGCAATCTTACAAGGTAAATGACATTTAACACTTGTGTTCTGTTTTAGTCAAAATAAATTTATTGTTCCTGCAAGTGCAACAGTACTACTAAAATCTACAATTTCAGAAAGTGTGTTCTCTTTGTTGCACATAAACTATTATTATATGGACACAAGTGTTTTACTGGGAAATATACCACTCCCACTGTTCATACGAGCTACATCTGGGACACAGAGAACCAAAACTGTAGCATAAATCTCTATCACTCATGAGGAAATCGCTGAATTGTTTTGATAAATTTGGGTACTTTGGGAATGTGTCTATATAATAAAAAGAAAAAAAAATCACATATTGGCTTGAAGATATGAATTTTATCTTCGTGTTGAAAAACTTTGTATTTTTCATACAAAATACATCGTGGATCTGAGTGAATTATTTCCTGAAATTTCACTCTGATGACATCACTCCCAGTGGTTTCCTGCTGACTGTATGCGTGTTGTCAACATGGCAAACCAGTTCAAAATTAAAATTCTTTTCAAAAACTTGCATTTTTTTTGTGGATGTGTCCATATAATATAAAACAACATTATGTGGTGGGGGTGGCATGGTGGTGTAGTGGTTAGCGCTGTCGCCTCACAAGGAGGTCCAGGTTCGAGCCCCGCGGCCAACGAGGGCCTTTCTGTGTGGAATTTGCATGTTCTCCCCGTGTCCGCATGGGTTTCCTCCGGGTGCTCCGGTTTCCCCCACAGTCCAAAAACATGCAGGTTAGGTTAACTGGTGACTCTAAATTGACCGTAGGTGTTAATGGTTGTCTGTGTCAGCCCTGTGATGACCTGGCGACTTGTCCAGGGTGTACCCCGCCTTTCGCCCGTAGTCAGCTGGGATAGGCTCCAGCTTGCCTGTGACCCTGTAGAACAGGATAAAGCAGCTAGAGATAGAGATGAGATTATGTGGTGGTGTGATGATATGAAGTTTATCTTCTTGTGTTGGAAAAATATTTTCACTTGTTCATGTCGCTCACATATTCACCACTCAAAGATAAATTTCATATCTTCACACAACTGTGTAATATCGTATGATATAAGCTGAAAGCAGGGGGAAAATAAATAATATATATAAAAGAGTCTAGCCACATTCACTGGATGTGAGCAATCACACACTCTGATTGGCTACTAGGCTATAAGCTCGTATACCGTGAATAGAGAAAAACAAAATGGCAGAGCATGTTGCTGAACCAACTGAGGACAAAATAAAAACTCAGACAAAACCCCCAAAAAATACAAAAAATACCCAAAGTATGGAATAAAAGTATTTGATAGTAAGAACAACTTTTTTATTTTTCAAGAATTATGATGGCATTTTTCATGAATTGCTACTGTCATTTTGCTGGTTTATTTACATTCTAAGTGGAAATTGTTTTGTCAGACATTTTGTTTAAAGTTTTTATTTATCGAATTTGCAAAAAATAAAAGTGCTCCGTTTCTCAAAATTCAGTGAATGTGAATATAATAAGTTATTCCACTCAATCTTGTCATACATAGCTTATAGCCAAGTCTGCACTATGCGCCTTGTTGGCTATCAGCTCATGTTCATGGAATAACTGTTTATTTATATTATATAAATAAACACAGATGATCATAGTAGGTTTAAGTTAAGAATAACTAGGTGCTTGGGTTGCTGTTTCCATCAGTATTATTGTATTTAAATTGGTCAGGACAGAGATGGAGAAGCTAGATTGGGAATTTTAACATCAACTTTGCAGAGGCCCTGGAGCTAAGTTGTGAATAGAACAATATGCTTAAAAGAAAGGCTTAAAAGAAAGAAGCAGAATAATGTTTTCTTCCTCCAAACAGTGCTCTTGTTTAAACCCTCTTGCTAGAGATTTTCACCTTTAATCTTTTGCAGTTGCGTTCAAAAAGTAGGGGGCAGAGGGCTTTGAAAGTGTCCCTGGTAAGAGCCTATAACCTGGAGTCACTGTGGCTCTGTCTCTTACAGAACAAAGTGGAGGAACTCAATCAGCGACTGAGACAAGTTATTGATGGTAATTTCCCCTGCCTGAGTGTCAATCCAAATAACACACATACTGTTTTTACTATAGGACTAAAGCTAGAAAAATGACCTAGATATTTCTCAGTGTTTCATATTGAGATTTTTCAAATGGTTGCTGTCTGTATATAGCTTTTTTAGTACTTTTTGTATTTTAATATACATGTTCAGTAATGAAATTTAATTTGTTAGATTCAACTTGTATTCAAGTCAAATTAGCAATAAGCTTTTGAAGCTAGGAATGATAGCTTTTCCATAGGTATTTCTCTTATTTTATAGACAGCAAGAATCTTCCTTATGGTCGACCAGCAGTCATGTTCAACACAAAGTACAGCATCTTGCACCACAGTGACTACATCAGCGGATATAGTGAACCATTTGCCATGCCTCTGTGGACCTCCTTCACGCTCACTAAACAGGTACGATTCTCATGTACTGAACTCCTCATGAAGTGAATCTGACCCAGGACTAGTAAGAGACTCGAGTTGGATTTCAAACACTGTTTCCATTCAGCAATTCATATTTTTTAAACAATTTACCACCAACAATTTATTGCTGTGTTATTTTGAACTAGCAAATACACTGTGTGGCACTAGGATACACGACACTAACGCTGACTGTGTTTGCATTGCATTTATCGGTGCAATTATGCTTTCTTGGATGCAGTGCTGTATGTTTGAGCAAGTAGCACTGGTGCTAGTAAGTGATGTAGCACAAAGCGAAATATTTTAGAACTTAAAAAAAAGCATTCCCATCAGGGATATACTTTGTCACTTTAAAAGGCACACAGTTCAGTTTATAAAATGCAAAACAAAACGGTCAATGAAGAGTTTGTTCGATTGTTGTTTTTCATTTGATCAGTTGTATTAATTAATATTCCAGGCTAATTATACATTAAATTGGCCAACAAATAAAACATCAACTTTGTTCTTGGTCATAAATTAGCCTGAGGAAATTAATATAACTGCTCTGGATTATATGCAAGCCACAAAGTTATCATTAATGCTCATACTTGTATAGATATTTAGGCAGTGCCTAAAAACAAAGCTCCTGATGAGTGTATGAACACGTTATTTTCAAGGACACAAAATCGACCTGAATAGATTAATAATGTAGTATCTGAACCATCAAATGTGTATTTCATGTCAATAAATTGCTGTGTTGTCTTGTGAGAGTGATACCAATGAGATACGCATTGGTACATATTCTTTCTTTGACACCACATGCCATGTGCCAGAAACAACAAAAATATATATTATGGTGTGGCTCTGCTGGGTGCCTAGTAGACAGCAGTGAACCAGTGCTTTCATGTCACACCATTACTATATAGTTAGGATTGAATATCAGTCCTGGATTCGAGTACTACAAGCCTGATAAAAATCCATCTATCTTATGTGAATAAAGATACAAATTTAGTTGTCTGGTAGTCAGGTGTTTGAGATGTGTTGCTTTGCACTTATGTTCGGGTTCCCTGTGGTGGTATGTTTGTACGTATGGACGTCGTATGGTTGCAAAAGCCATCAAAAATCAGGTTGATGCATTACCATATTCTCTTAAGATTGGAGCGCCTAGATATAATAAAATTGAATCAAATCTTCAGCCACATACCAGTATTTACATAGACAAACAGACGACTCTTGTCATATTGAGACGTATTTTTCATATTTTTAGCCCTTTAGTCCAGGATCTCTCTTGCATGACATTTCAAGAAGGGCAACTTTCTCACACTTTCATATCGATCAGGATATTTCTTCTTTTGAAATGTGATTTCTGTCAAACTAACTAATTTTACAGCTGGCCATATGGTTTGCATATTCCAGGTTGACGTTACTGTTCTACCTGAAGCTCTGAATACATGTGTGAGACCTGATGCCCGAGTGCCTCCAGCCTCCAGCCAGTCCTGCACCAGCTACCAAGCAGACAAACAGATCTCCTACGCATTTCTCTACCCACCTCGTGAGTCATACAAATGAATAACTTTAATAATTGACATGAAGATATGATCTATTGGGTATTTTCAAATGAGTGTTCCACACATTGCTCTAAAATCTAAAGAGATGGCCTCGGCATCTCGAGTTGCCAAAGACAACACTAAACACAAGTTCCAAGTCTGATACACAATACAGTATATTATACATTCACAAGATGAATTAACAGTGTAGAATTATACCAGGTGGGTGGAGCACAGAAGCGCAGCAGGTCAGAACTGAGTTCTCAGTAACTCTTTTTATTTTAGCTTTTCAGCTTTATATAGTGTGTGTATATAAACACACACACACACACACACACACAGATATATATATATATATATATATATATATATATATATATATATATATATATATTGTGTGTGTATATGACACACACGTGTGTTCTGGTCGGGAGAGCTCCCTTCCTCTGCGCTCCCTCTTCTCTTATAGGGCACGGTCACTGGGGAAGACGCACAAACAGGTTAATTCCCGTCAGGTGCAGTGATTCTGCCACTTACCTTCCCTGATTCCGCCCTCCCTTCACAGTCCGACGCTTGACCACGCCCCCGCTGCCACAAACAGCTTTAAGATATTCTTAAAGTATCCTAAAAATTTATAAAATACTAAATTTCAGTGTATTCACTTAACTTTAAGAAGTCTTATAACTTTAAGTGACTTTCCATGACTTTAGATTTTTTTTAAATGCTGTTAAAAAGGAAGTTTAAGTTAGCTACTAAATTTAACATTTAAACATACTTAGTCATCAAGCGACAGTAGATGGTTAAAATCTTTGCGTGAAAATAGATTGTCTTTTTAAACAGTCCTTTTGGTGTAAAATGGATAGCCTTTATGTAGCCTTTATGTATTGTGGAAATTATTTATCTATGTCATTGTAATTATATAAGAAGCTAAAAGGTAAATACTTAGGTTTTTTTTCTAATTCTTAGAAAAAAAACTAAATCTTAAGAGCAATTATACAAACAATACTCAATCATTTTTATCCCCCGCTGGCCGAAAGGCCCAAAGGGGTATTATGTCGTGGTGATGTCCCTCTGTCGATCCCAGGAAGGGTACTCGCCTTCTGAAATCAACTCCTTTCATAATTTTTGGAGGAATTTCATGAACCTTGACAGGATTCTTTTTTTATATGTCGGTAATACACGTATTGCAATTTTGTTCAATTCAGTTGCATTTTACCAGAGTTATGGGTCTTGATTACCAAACTTGTACTTTGACAATTTCATGAGGGTGTATTAAGCACTTATAGCATTAGATATAGCTGCCAGCGGGGGATATTGTGCACTCAGAGCACGCTTGTTAAAAACTTCACACTCATTGTATCTGACAGAGATTCTTTGTCAAAGTTTTAATTTTGCTTCAGACCACTTAAAAATGTAGTGAGCTGTTGAGATGCAAACTAATCTCTCAATGCATCAGAGTTGCTTTCCCTGAAAAAGGAAGGAAGCGTCTACCAACCAACTTGTCACACTTGTTAAAGACCAAGTCTCACTGATAAACACCACATAGTTTCATCATTTATGTTCATCAATTTTAAAAAAATGCAGAATATGTGAACTTAAAACGATGTTCTCTGTTACTTGGTTCATAAAATAGTTTCACTCTTCACAAGAGACTTGATTTAAAAAGAAAAGAATCTTCTACCTCTCTGTTGAAAATGCAGTTAAGGAACTTTGCTATGGCCAACATGAAATAAAGCCACATAAGGAAGGAAAATTGTTGCTGTTGGTGCTCCCTCCCTAATTCATTCACGTTGCTACAATCGTTTTCTAGTGTTTGTTTATATCTCCGCTTATTTTGGAAATTCAACAATTTAGTTGCTTGATTGTGGCTTTCCAATGGAGGCCCTATATTAGTTATTCCACAAAATCAAGTTGTACATGAGGTGATGGTTGATGAGGCTATAAGCCATGTACGACAAGATTCAGTGGAAGAACTGTTTTATTACATCCACATTCACTGGGTTGAGAAACAGCATTTTTTGCAAATTTGATAGATAAAATCTTTATACAAAATGTTCAGCGAAATCATTTCCACTTAGAATGTAAACAAACCAGTGAAACGACGGTAGCAATTTGTGAAAAAATGCTATAATAATTCTTGGGGGGAAAATGCATTCTTACCATCAAATACTTTCATTCCATATATATTTATTTATTTATTTATTTATTTATTTATTTGCATTTTGTTTAGGGTTTTCTTCTTCTTTAGGGTTTTTCGGCGGTTGGCAAACCAACTTAAAAGGGCTGGAGTGTGGAACAGGAGATATTGGGTGGGTGGGTGGGTGGACCAAATAAAATTCTTTTAGCTATTTCTGTTTCTTTTAAATACTTAATTTTGGGGGTTTTGTTTTCGAGTAGAGGTTTTTTTTTTTTTTTTGGTCCTCAGTTGGTTCAGCAACACGCTCCACCATCTTGTTTTTCTTTGCTCAAGGTATACGAGTTGATTGGCTACTCTACTACTAGGTTATCAGAGCACACAACTGCTCATATCTAGTTAAACATAAAAATAGTGTTTTACTGGGAAATACGCCACTCATTTATCATATGAGTGACTATTGAAATATCCTCACTCATGAGGAAATCGATTAATTGTTTTGATAAATTTGGGTACTTGTTTGTGAATATAATAAAAAGAAAATCACATGTTGGCTTGAAGATATAAAGTTTATCTTCTCGTGTTGAACTTGCATTTTTCATATGAAATACATCGCAGCTCTGAGGGACATCAAGAGTTTTAATTTTGAACCGTTCGCCATTTTGGAAACACGTCTAGTTAACAGGAAAACACTGGGAGTGACGTCATCGGAGTGAAGTATCACTCCGATGACGTCACTCCCAGTGTTTTCCTGTTAACTAGACGTGTTTCCAAAATGGCGAACGGTTCAAAATTAAAACTCTTGATTTAGCCTTCATATTTTTTGTGGATATAATATAAAGAATATTACACAGTGGTGCAAAGATATGAGGTTTATCTTTTCATGTTGAAAAATATTTCACTCATTCGCATATTTTACACACCACACACACACACACACACACTGAGGGGCTCCCATTGAAATTTTGGATTCTCTGAGGTGACTGGCATAAGCCGTACTTACTATGTAACTGGGGAAAAATGCATACGCAATTAAATGATTTGCTCTGTTTGGTCCTTGTGTCATTATTGACAGAGTTGGCCTCCAGTAACGATGCAAGATATGATGCCCTGTTGATCACCAACACGGTCCCAATGTACCCAGCATTCAAACGTAAGTATGCAACATTCAGTATGTTGTCTTTGTACTATTTCCAATGAAATCTAGGGTTCCCGTGATTTGCAAGTCATCACCATTATGGGTTCCCCCCATTTTACACAGCATCCCGGCTTTCTTGGAAACTGGGTTGTAAATGCAAGCAACAATGCAAAAACGATAACATGCAGTTGTAATACAATTGTAATACACGCATTCATAAGCAGGAGACATTTTGTACACGCTTTTAACTATTGAAAACGTCAGACGGTGCTGAGGAACTGAGCATGTAAATTCCTGATGACATGCTGTGTTCCCAGACTTGTTTTTATTATTATTTTTGGTTGCACCATTGTTTTTATTATTCTGTTAAAGTATTGTTCTTTAACAACTCTGGGCTTTCAGGAACAGGTGTATTGAGATTGTTACACTTCTGTTGCATGCAGATTGATTCCATTCAACTAATTATGTGACTTCTGCACCAAAACTGTAACAAATTTGAGGTGGTGGATATGCAAGGGCAGACAGAAAAGAACCAAAAACTGCAAAACAACAAATTACTAGACCAAGGCTACCATTGGCAAGCTCAACATGCAACCCCATTTCCAAAATAATTGGGATTGTGTGTGTGTGTGTATAAAACAGAATATGATGATTTGGAAATCATGGAAACCCATTATTTCATTGAAAATAGTACAAAGACTAAATAACAAAGTACAAAAACTATCAAATGTTGATACTGATCAATTCTATTGTTTTTTGAAAAATGCATGCTCATTTTGAATTTGATGCCAGCAACACATTTCAAAAAAGTTGGGACAGGGGCATGTTTACCACTGTGTTGCATCACATCTACTTTTAACAACACACTATAAATATTTGAGACGTGAGTAGACCAGTTGCTGTAGTTTTGAAAGGGATGTGTTGTCCCATTCTTGCCTGATATATGATTTCAGCTGCTCAACAGTTTGGGGTCTCCTTCGTCGTATTTTGCATTTTATAATGCTCCAAATGTTTTCAATGGGAGACGGGTCTGGACTGCAGGCAGGCCAGTTTAGCACCTGTACTCTTTTACTACGGAGCCATGCAGAATGTGTTTTGGCATTGTCTTGCTGAAATAATCAAGTTCTTCCCTGAAGAAGTTGTCTGGATGGCAGCATGTTGCTCCAAAATCTGTATAATCGGCATTAATGGTGCCTTCCCAGATGTACAAGCTACCCATGCTATGTGCACTAATGAACCCCCATACCATCATAAATGCTGGCTTTTGAACTGTGTGTTGATGACAAGCTGGATGGTCCCTCTATTCTTTAGCACAGAGGACACAGTGTCTGAATTTCAATTCATCAGACCACAAGACAGTTTTCCACTTCACCTCAGTCCTTCGTAAATGAGCTCGAGCCCAGAGAAGACAGCGGTGTCTCTGGATATCGTTTATAGATGGTTTTAACTTGTATTTGTGAATGCAGTGATTAATTTAGTTTCCAGACATGTTTGAGTTCATGCAGCAATTCCCACGACAGGATCACATCTGTTTTTAATGTAGTGTCGTCTGAGGGTTCAAAGATCATGGGCATCCAGTGTTGGTTTTCAGCCTTCTCCTTTGCGTACAGAGATTTCTCCAGATTCTCTGAATCTTTTTATATGAACAGTAGATGATGTGATTCCCAAATTGTTTGCAATTTTATTTTGAGGAGTGTTATTCTTAAGTTGTTGCACTATTTGCCCACACAGTCTTTCATTCTTTCCCCATCTTTATTTCTGATAGACTCAGCCTCTCTGGGATGCTCAGTCATGTTACTTACCTGTTGTCAATTAACCTAATTAATTGTGAGACATTCCAGGTGTGTTTTTTTTTTTTAAACTTTTCCAGTCTTTAATTGCCCCTGTCCCAACTTTTGTTGCTGGCGTTAAGTTCAAAATAACTGTATTAAAAATAAAATTTCGCAGTTTAAACATTCAGTATGTTGTCTTTGTACTATTTCCAATGAAATATACGGTTCCTGTGACTTGCAAGTCATTGCATTCTGGGTTTGTTTGTTTGTTTTAATTTTCATTTTACATAGCATCCCAGCTTTCTTGTAAACTGAATGCAAGCAACAATGCAAAAACAATAACATAACTGTCAAAACGCAGGCACTTGCAGGTGCAGGGGAGAGCAGGTGCGGCACAAACTGTAACTGAAGCTAAATCGTGAGACAAAAATCATGGTCAGGAAACGGGTGTGGGTCAATCGATCAGCGAACAGAGTGATACAGGATAGACGAGGAACCAGGTCAGAAGAATAGCGAGAACTGAGGTCTAAATTGGGAAGTCCATCAGGAAACCAAACGGCTTGATGTATTCAGGTATGGGATACAGAACAATACTTCACAGTGACTGAGAGTAAGAGCTGGGCTTATATAGGGGAAGTGATTGCAGGAAAATTGGAGGCGGGTACAGGTATACTCTGATGACGAAGGGCGCTGTGAATCTTGGGAGGTGTAGTCCAGAGCGGCCATGTTTGGAGGCTGCTCTGAACTCTGGTTTTCAGTGCTGTTACTGACAACCACAGTAATGCTCAGCAGCTAAAAAGGGAAAATCCAGAACTTATGTAGGGTAACTAATCAAGGACGTAACAAGAATTGAATAATTATTCAAGCCACTGTACACTCAGTCCGTTTCTCAGACAGCAGCAGGACATTTATTCAGTATTTAAAAATTCAAAACATGTTCAGCTCTTAAAAAGCAGCCCCAGAAGACCATGCTTGTATGTATACAGATGCAGTGAAACTATTTAAGTTCGCAAATAGGCCCGATGAGAAATGCAGGCCAGACCAAAAGGTTTCATCAACAAAAGGCAACCACAGTCTTGTAATATAAAATTTATATTATAAAAGAAGTAAATTTATCCTTTTAATTTCATTGCATAAAAACATGTCATGCTCTCATTGTACCCCTAGCAGCAGCTTGTAACCGTAGGTTTTGGTGGGGCAGGACGTTAGGATGACCTCACTCAAGAGGTAATTAGGATTTTAACGGAATTTAAAATTTATGGAGTTGTGAACAGCTGATGGATGAGCTGCCACTAGTAACCCCATTGGTTAAAGTGAGTAAACTATTCGCCGCTCTTATCTGTCTGGAACTGATGGTTTTTACTCATGATTTTCCGGTGTGTTTTGGCTTTTAAACTTCCAAGACCTGATGGTTTCTCCAGACTATTCCTCACTCAATCTATGTCCAACTGCATTTAATGAACACTTTATTGTACAACCCCTGGCAAAAATTATGGAATCTACACGCTTGGAGGATGTTCACCCAGGTTTTTTTTTTTAAACTTCCAAGCAAATAAATCAGATATGAGAGAGACAAATTTATTTAATGGTGCTTCCCCCCCAAAAAAAAAAAATCATGTAAAGGAAAAATTATGGACTTGTCAACAAACACACAAAAATCACAATTAGTACTACCATAAGTCTGAATTCTTTGAGGACCTCATGGACTTCACTAATGAAAGACAATACAGGTAGTCGTTGACTTACGACCTATGCGACTTACGACCGATCGATTTTACGACCGTCTGGTTATGACTGGCAAGTGTTTCCCAGCTGAGCTAGCTGAGCATACGACAGTTTCCGCCCCAGCTCCTGGCAGCGCCTCTCGCCGCGTACAACAGTTTCCGCCCCAGCTCCAGGTGCATGCGCAGTCTCTCTCATGCTCCCTCACGCACTCAGTCATACAGTTTCCACCTCCTGGTTTATAAAATGAGCAAATGCTCCCGCCAGCCCGAGCGCTGCAACAGCTGATGATGACGTAGACGACACACAGCCAAGCACCAGTGATGCCAGCGGTCACTAAATTTTGTATTTTGCTATGTTTTACATTTGTATTTTGGTATGTTTCAAACTAAAATGTTTTCTGTTTTTCACACCTGTATTTCGTATTTTTTGTTTTGCACATATTAAACGAATTGTACTGTACGCAGTGTAGTATGCAGTGTTTGGCTTAAACCAAATAATGAGCCAAGGTAATGAAATAAGAAAATGTTGATAAAATAAGACTTTAAGATGATTACAATATCATTACACATCACAATATGCTTACGTTCATTTAACATAGGCCGACTTACGACCAGATCGGTTTATGACCAGTCAGTCGTAACCAAACGCAGTCGTAAGTCGACGACTACCTGTATTCTTCATCAGTCAGGGTCCAGCTTTCTCATATAGCAGTTGACAGATCAGTTTTCCATGATAGAGCCTTATCATGGACCAATTTGTTTTCATTTCCACCATAAATTTTCAATTGGCTTGAGAGCCAGACTGTTTGCTGACCATGTCAGTGAGTTGATATGCCTTTCATGAAGAAAAGCTTTAACACATTTTGCTCTGTGGCAAAATGCATCATCATCTTGGAAAATTACTTCACTACCATTCAGTGATGGAATGAGAAGTGTCCAAAAATTCACTGTACACCTGTGCACTGATTTGTTGAAGAAATTATTACCATTTCTCTTGGTCCTTTACCTGACATGCAACCCCATATCATCAGTGAGTGGGGAAATTTGATTGTTTTCTTCATGCAGTTATCTTTATAAGTTTTATTGGCACGGCAACAGACAAACGTTCCAGCATCATCTCCTTGCCCAATGCAGATTCATGGGTCATCACTGAACATCACTTTCATCCAATCATCCACAGTCCACTCCCGTTCATTTGTTTTACATTTGTTGTGCATTTTCTCTTTCCAAGGCATATTGCTTAGCATTTTCTATCAGCTTCCTTGGTCTACCTGTATGTTTTCCTTTTATAACCTTCCCATTTCGATTATACTTGCACCAAATTTTGGACACAGCTGACTGGGAACAACCAACATCTTCTACCAGACTCCGTGTTGGATTTCCTTCTTAACTTTTATAATCTTTTCCATTGTTTCAATTGACAACTCCTCTTATTGGGGCAATGTTTCCTTTCAGTTAGCCAAATCCAACAGCTCATTAAAATCTATGTGTACACTTTTAAATGAAGATTAATTTACATTTTTTAGACTTGTGCCAGCATTTATTTTAGAAGTACAAATTACAAAGTGATTCCGTAATTTATTCCTCTACTACTTGATCTGGAAAACAAATATGCTATGAATTAAAATTATTTTCCATCCATCCATTATCTGTAGCCGCTTATCCTGTACAGGGTCGCAGGCAAACTTGAGCCTATCCCAGCTGTCTATTGGCGAGAGGTGAGGTACGCCAGATCAGCACAGGGCTAACACATAGAGACAAACAACCATTCACACTCACATTCACACCTACAGTCAAGTTAGAGCCACCAATCAGCCTAACCTGCACGTCTTTTGGACTTTCTGGACCCACGCAGGCAAACTCCACACAGAAAGGCCTTCGTCAGCCACTGGGCTTGAACCCAGGGCCTTCTTGCTGTGAGGCGACAGCACTAACCACTACACCACCATGCCACACTTAAAATGATTTAATTTAATTTGTTTTGAAGTATTTTTCACAAAGCCAGAATGTTCAGCTATTAAACAAAAATTAATTTCATAATTTTTGTCAGGGTTGTAGTTACTGAATTATATGCTTTGTAGTTGCTTTTGGTGGTTAGGTTTAAGGGATTAAGCTAATGTTGGCTGAATTGGAGATCTGATAACACAACTAGCCAGATTAACAGTGCAACATTATGATGGTAAAATAAGCAATTTCAAAATCTTTCGAATGTGCTGGCAAATACTAGCACATTACTGTGTCAATATAATGACTTTCTGAATCTTCTGGAATGCAGGATCACTTTCTCTGCTCCACTTGTTTCATTTTAAGGTTGTCTGCCCGTACTATGACCAGAGCTATGGACTGTGACTGAACCCCTTAATAAACTTCACCAATCACTCTCCTGCATTCTTCATATTTGACACACAATTAAAATAAAGCAGCAAAATGTCTGATTTCTGTTTGCGAGTAAAGTATAACTAGATGCAGTATAGTTTACTCATTACATGGCAGCTTCACATGGTTCACTGATAATTGATGATAAACTGCCAATGGAATAGACAAGGCAAGAACATACTGTATGGCCAAAAGTATGTGGACACCTGACTATCACACCAATATGTGGGCCTTCACCAGTCTGTTCCTAGAAAGTTGGAAGCTGTTGTATGCTGTTATAAGATTTAATTGATTTGAACTAAGGGGCCCAAACATGTTCTAGCATGACAATGAATAAAGCAGGGTCCATGAATACATGTTTTGCCAAGGTTGGTGAAGAAGAACTTGAGTGGCCTGTGCAGAACCCTGACCTCAACCCTACTGAGCATGTTTGGGATGAACTGGAACATTGATTGCATTCCAGTCCTTCTCATCTGACATCAATGCCTGACCTCACTAATGCTCTTGAGCCTGAATGGACAAAATACCCACAGCCATGCTCCAAACTATAGCATAGTCTTCCCAGAAGAGTGGAGGCTGTTATAGCAGCAGAGTGGAAACAACATCTGGAATGAGTACAAGATTGTGATAGTTATGTGTCTACATACTTTTGGCCATATAGTGCATTGTCAGCCACACAGTGCATTCAATGCTAAGCATTAGAGTGAACAAGAATAGAAGGTAGCATCAGGAAATCATCAAACATAAAACAGCTGTTCATGTTAAAGCCGAATATGAAAGCAAATGCTTGAAGTCTGCCATGATGACCAGAAGGCATTTGGCTGCTCGGAGCATTTAGTGTGTTCTTGGTAAATGAGGAACAGCGTCACGCAGATTTGATTTTGCTCAATGAAGTCTGGTTCAAATGATCAGGTTGTATAGAGTCTTCTGCGTAATCTGTTGTCGTTCTGAGGTGGAATGGCCTTCATGAAATTCGGGGGGGGGGGGTCTTTAAAGAAGAGGCTGTGTGTGTGTGTGTGTGTGTGTGTGTGTGTGTGTGTGTGTGTGTGTGTTGGTGTCTTTCAAAGTCGTGTGTGTATGGGCTATGGTATGAACTCCGGTTAGAAATGTCCCTTTGTATGAGTAGTGCGTCACACACATCACATCCCCTAGAGGAAATACATCAGTTAACACACACGGATGCCAACAGAGAAATATGCATCAACTACAACATCATGTCAAATACTTACCCATAGTTTTGCTTACAAAATGCCAAGAAAACAGTGAAGCTGGCACAAAAATGTCATTGAATGTAAAGAAAATCCATTAGTTCAGTGGAAAATGCAAGTAAAGCACTTCCGTACACAGATACTTCTGTCTGTCAGATCTTTTTAAACTGCTCTAAATGTTTAAATTATTAAACAATTCAACATTTACCAAAAAAAAAAAAAACACACAAATACATGTATAAACATTCAACACATTTTCAGTGTTAAAGGACGTAAGTTTATTTAAGGCTTCACATTTCGCATTGTCTGCTTTCCATTAGCTGGACTGGAACAGGGAGCACTGAAGTTCCCTTTGAAGAGCTGCCACCTTCGGAGTTCTCTCTCCCTCTCTCTCTCTCTCTCTCTCTCTCAAAAATGTCATCTAATCACTTCTCTTGTCATGAAATAATTTATTGATTATAATGTGGCAAAATGAAAAAGTGCAAGATCGTGATTTTAGTGGAGCTCCATACTTAAGAGAATATCAACCTGATTTTTAATGGCTTTTGCGATCGTACGATGTCTATACATATGAACTTGTACCACCACAGGGAACTCAAACAGAAGTGCAAAGCTACGTATCTCATAAACATAAGATAGATGGGTTTTTATCCAGCGCTTATGTTTAATTTGCTTTTAAAAAATAATGTGGGCTTATTTGCTAACACTGTAGCAGTCCTTGGCATTAAGAACAACAGCAGAGAGTCTCAGATGGGTGCAGATGCATTTTATTCCTCTTGAACACAACTACAGCATCGAGCACTGGACATTAAACACCATATACTGTACACAAGCACTGTGAAAACTAAAGAAAACAAAAATAATTAATGTAACATGGTTGTAAACAAATACATAATTTTGTAGAGTAATGTTTACAGACTATGCTCTGAACGTTACACACCTTGCTCCACTCAACCTCTACAAGTTAGCCAAATGTGCACCATTAGCTTCTGCGCTCAAAGTCTCATGCTAAACCATGGTTCAACCAATGCACTGAACACAACCAAAACGTACTCAGTAAACAGCACACACAAACTTTACACTGTGCATAAATGATATATCAGGATAACAAACAGTAAAGCTTTATAACGTACCATGCTAAACCTCTGACGGAGTCACATGGTGAATATAAACTCCACAGCGAGTGTCTGTAGGCTAACAAATACAGCTTCCTGGGCTGACCGCTCTGCCTGAAACAGGAATAATGAGTGACCACTCTGGCCGCCCCTTACAAACACATTTTACACTTATCAGGAGCTCCGCTTTTAAGCAGTGCCTAAATAGATATTACTTTGACTGCATACTGGCCTCCTTGTCTAAATATCCCTCCTTCTCTTTATTTGTCTATCTGTCTCTCTAGGCATGTGGACATACTTCCAGAATACTCTGATAAAGAAGTATGCCAGTGAGAGGAATGGCCTTAACATGGTTGTCGGGCCCATCTATGACTATGACTTTGATGGCCTTCGGGACACTGAAGAGAAGATGAAACGGTAAGAGAATTGAGAAGATTATGAATATTTGCATTGTGGAAGAGGTTTTCCAATTACCTTTTGAATTTTGTTTCGCACATACTATAAGGCTGTTGAACAGTTTGTTGCTTTTGTGGAGTAACATTGGAAAGGTCATTTCACCCTGCCCTATTCCAAGGCCTCGAAACACATACACACTACAAAACCATCCAGACTAAGCTTTGTGTGTTAGTCAGAAGACATTCTGTTTGTGGACAAACAATGCAATCATTATCTGATTTAAGCAATTACCAGATTATTCAAGTGATATACCGGAATTCTGAGTTGATAATTGCATTAATCGGCATATATACCAATCTGGCACAGCAATATTATCATTTTATTACTTTTGTGCATATGAGCAAATGAAACTCCATAAGGGTTGTTTCACAATCAGGGTATAGTTTGTGGGTCCGCAATAGTCCAAAAATCAAACTTCAGATTTTTGTGTTTCTCTGCTGCCAAAAATGATCTTTTGAGATGGAAATTAACTGTGCAGAATTTCAGAGCGACAGGTCATATACTGAGCCTGTTACTTGTGGTGAGAAGACAGCATAGAGTGCATTTCTAAAACTGACCCACTTTCGTATAGTCCACTAGAGTAAGGTATACAAACTGTTGAAATGTGATTATAAGCCCAAAATTTCAAGGACTGTGCAACAATGTTTGTACATGGTGGTAACTGTAATAACAACTGAAGTGGGTATGATTCTTGTGGTTTTCCAGAGAGGGCACTTTTTGACGGACTCACATTTCAACTATGTGTGAAGCTCTGCTGTAAATATGTCTCGCGTCTGTTTCAAGTCCTGGTTTTATTTTGGTTTTTTTACTGTGCAACGACAGAGTATTCTGCTTCAAAAAAGACGAATACAACCCCGATTCCAAAAAAGTTGGGACAAAGTACAAATTGTAAATAAAAACGGAATGCAATAATTTACAAATCTCAAAAACTGATATTGTATTCACAACAGAACATAGACAACATATCAGATGTCGAAAGTGAGACATTTTGAAATTTCATGACAGCAACACATCTCAAAAAAGTTGGGACAGGGGCAATAAGAGGCTGGAAAAGTTAAAGGTACAAAAAAGGAACAGCTGGAGGACCAAATTGCAACTCATTAGGTCAATTGGCAATAGGTCATTAACATGACTGGGTATAAAAAGAGCATCTTGGAGTGGCAGCGGCTCTCAGAAGTAAAGATGGGAAGAGGATCACCAATCCCCCTAATTCTGCGCTGACAAATAGTGGAACAATATCAGAAAGGAGTTCGACAGTGTAAAATTGCAAAGAGTTTGAACATATCATCATCTACAATGCATAATATCATCAAAAGATTCAGAGAATCTGGAAGAATCTCTGTGTGTAAGGGTCAAAGCCGGAAAACCATACCGGGTGCCCGTGATCTTCGGGCCCTTAGACGGCACTGCATCACATACAGACATGCTTTTGTATTGGAAATCACAAAACGGGCTCAGGAATATTTCCAGAGAACATTATCTGTG